>NC_139685.1:5556089-5808589 GCF_964106915.1 Podarcis gaigeae
AGCCGTGCTAGAGTAGTTGATGCATGTTACTAAGTTATTGATGCAAGCTGCAGTTTGTGAGTGAGTCCACTTTAGAAAGAACACTTTGCCAATAATTACCACGATGCCAAGGTAAGAAGAAAGACTGGTCATTTTTAAAATATGCAGAATAGGACAGGAGTCTTTCTTTTAATGTTATTTTTTAATTTATTAAATCCCAAGAAACCTCAATAGAGGAGGGCCTAGTGGCTCTGACCCACTTAGTACATTCCAAGTCTGTGTCTTTGCTTTTAGAAAGAGCCATAATTCACACATAGTGACGCTGTTGCCATTTTGTTCAGGGGATTTCTACAACTGGCCAGTAGCGCTCACCTTTTGCATGAAATATTTGGTACTTCTAAAGAATTCAATTTGCTGTTGGATTTTTAATGTTTTTGTACAAAGTTTTTTCTCCTTTTTAAATCACATTCATTTTTACTTCTTATAATGTATCAGATCTACTAGTTGTGGTTCATTTTTTTTTTGAATTGAAGGCTTGTGAAATAAAAGAAGATGAAATGAAATGCTTTGCCTCTTTTTGTTTCCAGTTCGTAAACAAGCTTCTCATTCAGGGGGTGAGCAGAGGGCAGGTTGGGAGCCACAGTGTGGGGAGATGGGTGGGAAGGAAGAAGCACTTTAGCCAATACCAAAAGGTGAAAAGAATACACTTAAGATTCACCTAGTTCCTCATTGCAGAGGCTAGCCACCATCTTCAGAGATCCCTTAATGTACATCTGTGAAGACCCCCTGCCCGGTGTAGTCACAAAAACACTCATTCGCTGCAGAACTGAGGAAAACGGGAAGTGGCAGAGGATGGTCACAGGCACTGGGTCTCCTGAGGTGGACACAGCACGGCAGCACCCAGAATGGTAAGGGGAGGCAGGTAAAGAGGCCCAATTCTTCCACCTTGCAAGCTCACTTTGAAGTGTTGAAAGCCCAACATACACGGAGGGGAGACTGATGAGGGAAAGGGGCCCAGGTCCTGTTTTCCCAGGGGGCCAAACATCGCCAGCACCGCAAGGGGCTGGTGTGGACTGTTGCACCCAGGCCTACTTCAGACGTACATTTTACATCTAGCAGGCAAATTCCCCATGGCCTTCCCATGCCATGAAGCTGCTCCCTCAGTGGTGAAGGCCTCATCATTTCCAGGGCTCTGGTCCAAAAAAGCTGGGTCATGGGCCTCCACCGCATCCCTTTCAGCCTGGAAGGCAGGCAGGCGTCAAAGGAGGCAGAGACTCCACCTCCTTTCCCCCCAGCCTGAGCCACAGAGGCTTCTATGCCCCCCAACACATCCTATGGGGTGGGGGGGAAGCACTGACCTTGCATTGTTGGAGCGCTGGGTCCATCTAGACCCCGTTATTACCACCATCATTTTAACAGGGCCTCTGCCCCCAAGAGGGCTGACCCTCTAAATTTCAACCAAGGGGGGCAACCAGAAAGGACATGGCATAACAGGAGGCAGGAGGAGACTAGGAAGGTCCTAACTCCTCAGACCAGCTCTGGTCTCCATGAACAGAGCGGTGTTCCTCCACCTCTACACTCTAAGTTTCCTTTACAACCATGAGAGATGCCAGGTTGGAGATGGGGGTTGAGGGAGAGGAAATGGGCCTAGAACCATCACAGCCATCACAGAGAATCTGTGTGGCTGAAGTATTCCCATTTCTAAATTACAAGGCAGGGCATGCACATCAGCCCCTGTAACCATCCTCACACTCCCTTTACTCTGCACCACAGCCTTGCCTCCCGCAAAATCTTAACACATGATGAAAAAACCCAGACTCCAGAAGCATCGCCTTTCCTTGCAAACTGTGTGTGCATCTGTGCACGAGTATATTTTATGTCTTGGAACTGAATGTTTTATGGCTGGCCAGAGCTCAGTGGTACAACACACATTTGCAAATGTCCCAGGTTGAAACCCAAAGATCCAGGCAGGGCTAGGAAAGACTCCATGAAGGCAACGCTGATAAAGCAAGGGTCTGACAATATGCAACTGGTAGCTTCCTATCCGCTTGTGTGGGTGTGTATGAATGCAAGTGTGGGTGTGTGCATGAAGACTGAAGAAGACCGGCTCTCTTTTGCACTGACCCTGCCCACCTCTGGCACGAGGCAGCTAAAAGGTGAGTTACAATACATCTCTCTCCCCAGCACTTCACTGCTGAAAGCTTTTGCCAACCACAGAAAGCTATCTAAATTGAAAGCATGGGGTGTTTCAGCAGTGGATCTGCTTACGGGTAAGCAGACTGCTATTTGTGGTTAAAGGAAGGTTTTCCATCCAGGCAATCCAACCTGGATCAAGGAATGCAAAAGTCTGCATTCTATATCAATCAGGCAAGGGAAAAATAAAGAAGGAGTTGATGAATAAGTTAAAAGCTTTTGTTTATTTATTTTTGTTTATTCTTATGTTTTGTTTTTTCTTGTTTACAGCAAGAAAGGAACACACCATTTCATAAAGCTTCAGTCTGCATGTTTTGGGACAGTTCCATACAACTCATCACAATGGAAACGACAATTCCAACGTCCCGCGTTGCCACTGCTGCAGTTGAACCAGGAACCAAAATCCACTTTTACAGACAGAGAAATAGAACAAACACTGTATTCATAAAATGGTGCTTATTTGTTTTAAATCAACTCCTAGCTTGTACTAACAAGTTCAAGCATTTTCCAGAAAGTACAGTAAACAGGTAAGAAAGATTGCTCGCTTCATTAAAAGATTTTGCTCATGTCCATCCTGCTGGTTCCAGCAGAATGTGTGTTCAGGATTGCAATTTCAATGTTTTCTCAGCTAGCTGGAACGGAAACAAATCCAGTTCAGAGACTAATGTTCTATACTTTATTAATATAACTCTGTCATCTATGCACAACAATGTCATAAAAGATCTTTTCAGTAAGAAAAAATACATATAGCATGCAAAGCTTGGAAGAATCTCACTCATAGTAAGTTATACGCCTAGTGGGCTGTGGGTTCTGTTTGTTTTGACAAAGAGGGTTGTTTAATGTAGGCTAGACAGAAACTATATCCATACATTCATGTTAGCGATCCACAGCCGGTGCTTTGTGCTGTAAGGACTTGTCAGCCATTCAGTTCAGGTAGTTTGAAAATCTGGAAGCAATTGTTCCCAGCTTGAGATGTGCAGACCAGACCAGGAATTGCTGCTCTCTTCTTCTCTTGTGAAGACAGTTGCACACTAGCGCATTTTATAGGAATTAGATACAGAAATTTCACAGAGCTGCCCTTTGAAATCCAAATCTACTGTGAAATCCAAGTCACGCTGTAATGCAGATTAAGAATAATTTTTGTGTGGCATAGGACTATATCTTAGCACTTGGAAGGTTCTGCTTCATAGCTTCCTCATTTCTTAAATTCAGTAGGTGGCTTAGCCAATAAACAAAGACAAAAAAACAAAATCCTAGACCTTTTCTGAATACAGGGAAACATATCTGGGGGTCTTCAGCATGTGACTCAGTTTGTGCTCCCCCACTTCCATCCTTCAAGTACTTAGCAGGAACAATTTATGCAGAGTTATGAAAATATTTACGCCCCCATGATCTATAAATAACATAGCGTGGGAACGTAACTTAATATAAAAGCAGCTGACCAAATCACACAATGAACAGTACATACTAAGATACACCATCAAACAAATATTATCTCACAACTAACATAAGGTACAGAAGTATTGGGGTACACTAATGTTTCTGTTTTGGAGATGGTGCAGAATTCTTTCATGGAATTCCTATTAGCTGTCCCTCAAGGCACCTCTGCACCTCTTTTAAAGGCAGAAACAGGATTGCTTTCTATGGAAACTCGCGTTATACTTGCTTTGCACTGGCTGAAGTTGGTATGTGTGAATGGTTCTCGCCTGCTCCCCCTGCCCCCCAATACTTTTGAGAACAACTCCAGACTTCAGCCCCAAACTCTTGGGTAAACTCTGTTTGAGGCACCCTGTATGCTTATGGGATTAATATGGAAGTTAATCCACTTTCTCTTCTACCAAAGTTAAACAGTCTTTCAAAGAAGGAATAAATGTTTATTCTAAATGATAAGACATTTATTCAATCAGATCAATGTAATAATTGTTTATATAAAATGGCATTTGGTTTGGAGCAATACTTTACTGCAGCTCCTTTGAGAAAATCAGTTTTGTCGCTTTGGTGTATGTACTCTGTATATTTGGATAGGAAGTTGTATTTGTGAATCCAGTGAAGTTGAGGATATCTCACTGCCCCTTGTTTGAGTCCTCAAGGTATAAATTTTGAACCCATGTCCTCTGCCTCCTGTCAAACAGATACACCGCTGGAACATATAAATACATTGCTAGAAAACAGTGACATTTCTATTACCATCCAGATTGCAAAATGTGTTCTGTCTGCTAGAAAATTAAGAGCCAGACATAAAAAAAAACTTAGTGGAGTGAATGGGATGCTTATAATATCTAGGCCAGTGGTGTCCAAACTTTTTTCAAAGAGGGCCAGATTTGATGAAGTGAAGGGCCATGAGGCCTTTTTTTAGGATTGACCTTTTTTTAGGACTGTTGAGCTTTTCTATGATTTTGTTGAGCTTTTTTTTAAGATTGAAGTTTGAAGTTGTGGGGCCAGATTAAACCGACTGGTGGACTGGATTAGGCCCCCGAAACGGACTTTGGACATGCCTGATCTAGGCACAAATTTATAGGGTCAGTGTCCCTTTACTTTGTGTCTTGATTGATGGAATATGCTAAACTGAACTGTATTTTCACATGTATTTTGTCTTGAATCGTGGTGGCCTATGGGTTTGAACAATAAAATGTTTAATTAAAAAGCATAAAAATGTATGGGCAAATAAAGAAGTCTTAAGCTGGTCCCAAAATGCTAAGGATGTTGGTGTTGTGTCTTTTACGGGGGGCATCCGGCAGATGGGGGGGCATCATGGAGAAGCCTCTACCCTGGTAACTCAGAGGGTAATTTGCTTCTGGTAGTAAGGAGCACAAAGAGCATTGCTACATAATTAGGGCCAGCTCTGCCATTAGGCATACTGAGGCAGCTGCCTGAGGCAGCAGAAGCCCCAAGGCAAGAGCTCTGCAGGCACAGATGCACCACTGGTAGCAGTGATGATTTGGGCGGAAGCCACACAAGATTGTGTGCAAGATCTCACCCCCCCCCCCAAAAAAAATGGCAGAAGCGGCAGGGCGGGCAGAGAAGCAGCAACGGGTATGGTGGTGGAAGGAGTGGCAAGGCAGGGAAAGGCAGTACATAACTGCAAAGTGCTGCTTCATAATTCTGCATTCTGCTATTATGACCTCACATGTATCTGTGTTTACATCTGCCAATTATTTTCTCCTCCTTTCTTTTTCTGTTGGAATGGATCTGAAGAGAGAGGTTGCAGCTCCCGGTAGCCATTGCAGCAGGAAGAGGTGGCCATGTGATCAGAGTTGAGGTAAAGCAATTATTCCAATACTTCTGCGTTCTCCACTGAACTTAATGGGGCCTGCTTTTGGAGAAGGATTGCACTGTGAAATAATAGCTTTGTAACATAGTGGTCTTTTGTTTAACCAGAACAATTGACAGATCTTGAAACCTGATTGGATGTTGAAAAAAAAATCAGATCCATATTTTAAATATGATCTACTAAAGTGTCAAAAGTCAAATCAGGCAATCAAAAATGATTGCGTCCCAAGGTAGTTTCAGGTACTTTTCAACAAATGTCCATGAACAAATGTTTCAGAAATACCTGTCCCAGACACCCATAGGTTCCTAAGCTGATCATCTGAATTCAGTTACGTGAGCCCAACTTACCACATTTTTTTCATTTGGCTTTATGGATATACTTCCGTAGAGTTCTTCACCCCTTCTTACAGTTAGGTAGTCTTCCAGGTAGAAGACAGTTTGCTTCCAGTGGGTGTAAGGAGCATCTGGTGCTACAAAAGGAGACAGATTATATGGAAGAAATTCCCCACCAATCTAATATTGCTTATATTTACACCAATGAAATGGAGATGATTTAACAAAGTATCTTCACACTGGCATTATTGTCAGGTGATTCCGTGGTGAGCAATGTAACATTTGTAAGTTTCTTTACATAATATTTTGTCTTTTCACTAATATTATTTAACTCCTATGCTATTAATGTCACTTAATGTTATTAAAATATTTGTTAATTGCCCTGATCTTCCCTACAAAAATAATCAAGAAGCACACCACAATAATGCTTTCCTTTTATTGTGTTTTAAAATATGTTACTAATGTGATCATTTTCTAAACTCAATAATTTATCCCTTAAAACCCTACTCAGTGTTATTACGTTTCTGAACCTGATGTTTGTAACTGGAGACAGAACCCACATGAAGCCAAAGAAAGAACTTACCTGTAGAAAACCCTATTTTCTTGTGGCACTTTGTAAATTCTATATTAAAGTAAGTAACCAAGGCGTGAATGTAGTCATTGCGCTGAATTTGGAGGCAAAAGGCAGAGGTAAACACCAGGTCCTCAGTCTTCACTGTATAAATATCCACTTCCTGTATTGTTGGGGGTTGCAGAAGAAGAAGAGAGAAGCCACAGAAAACATCAATATAAAAGACCAAGGCTGGGCAGTTTATATTACCTGGGTAAGCAAGTCTGCTTGTTTAACTAGAATGATCCCCTGTATCTGGCCTGTTATATCCCTGGAGAAGTTGCCCTTGCATCCTTGCCCAAACCCCTCGTGCAAACACAACCTCTTGCATCTGCCCTGATGTGAGTCCTCGACTGAAACCTATGTGGGACATGGCACCTTCTCTGTCCAAACTAATGTTGCCAAAACTTCCTCTGCCACCCTGGGTTGCTGCAACGGTACCTCAATTAGGTCCACTGCTTACAAAAGGCTTATAACAGGCTTCCTCAACCTCAGCCGTCCAGATGTTTTTGGCCTACAACTCCCATGATCCCTAGCTAGCAGGGCCAGGGACGATAGGAATTATAGTCTCAAAACATCTGGAGGGCCAAGGCTGGAGGAGCCTGGTCTATAGTTTCCCCTTCCTGGGAACCTTCCAGCAGGGAGTGGTACAACAGGTAAGGGTTTGCAAAACCACTGCCTCACTCGCTGCAAAGAAGCAGAGCAGACAGAGGAAAGTAACACCCACAATGAACACCTTTTAATTTTCAAAAGAAATTTTGGGCTAGCCTATTAATATTGCATACTTATCTAATCATACTGAGGTAGAGAACGGAGGAGGGAAACACACACAAAACTCATTACGCACTCTTCAAGTGGCAAGGCTGTCCACATGTTACAAACAACACATTCCAGGTTAACAACACATGCCTCAAGCCACCTTTGCTGCCTGTATTCCTCCACCAGGTCTGTTGCAAAGCATGTGTCTGAACCCCCCACAGGTGTGTGTGTCCAGCACTCGTGTGTATTCACACACACTTCTGAGAAGAATCCCAAAAAATCCACAGAAAACGAGTGTGACAATTTTGTCATAGAACCCACACAAATGGCAAGTCAAGAAACAGAGTGGGCTAGGTTCTTTGTTGCAGCTAATGGGATGAGTTTCATCCCACTGTTGTGGAGGAAGAATATTGAGCAAAGACACAGTATTCCAATAATAATAATAATAATAATAATAATAATAATAATAATAATAATAATAATAATAATTTATACCCCACCCATCTGGCCGGGTTTCCCTAGCCACTCTGGGCGGCTTCCAATATTAAACACAATATTAAAATACAGTAATGCATCAAACATTAAAAGTTTTCCTAAACAGGGCTGTCTTCAGATGTCTTCTGAAAGTCTGATAGCTGTTGTTCTCTTTGACATCTGGTGGGAGGGCGTTCCACAGGGCGGTGCCACTGCCGAGAAGGCCCTCTGCCTGGTTCCCTGTAACTTGGCTTCTCACAGTGAGGGGACAGCCAGAAGGCCCTCAGCGCTGGACCTCAGTGGTAGAACGATGGGGGTGGAGATGCTCCTTCAAGACTTGGTGTAGTGAAGTGAAAGTTGCTATTGGCTCTTTGTGCCTGAGTATTGAGGCAGAGTGCATGTTAAATAAAAAGACTTTTGAGTTTTAGCAATGTGAGTTTTAGGAGTGATCAAGAGGCAAATTGCTTGCAAAGTCCCCCCTTTTGTGCCCTTGTGTAATAAACTGCTCTATCTCCACAGTTCTCCAACACCAGAGTTCCCTCTTGGGAGCTAGGTACATGGACAACATCAGTGTGTACATCACAGTGTGGTGTTTTTGGGTGTTGAGCTACACCACATCCTGACCCCTGCCGTTCCCAAGTGGGTGGGATGACAGAAACAGCACGTGGGTGTTTCGCCATAACTGTAAAACCCACAAATTTCTCACTGGTGCTTTCGCAATGCTATTAATTACAAATCTCTACAAAAGAAAAGAAAAAACATGCTAAAATAAATTACTGCTGGTAACAGACTAAAATATATCATCACTACAAACTGGTTTCAATTAACATACAGCTACAGTAATTCGAATACATAAAAATTCTTCACACGTACAAAGGATTCAATTATGAGCATCTCTAATATAGCAACATCTCTTAAGACTTTATATACATTAATATTAAGCTCCCCAGTAAGCCAATGGCTCACCAGAATGAAGGGGAAGCTGGCTATAGACATTCAGAAATGGCAAGCTGTCATGAGGCGGCCAATGCCCCTCTCCACCACCAAGGGCGGTGTACCTGGCATCCAGGATGCACATTTACAACTTCCCCTTAACCCATTTTTCCTGGACTAGACCATGCACAGTAATTATCCTTTCCATTAGTTAGTGGCATTTACTAGCTGCAACTTTTGAGCAGAGGGGACTGAAGCAGAGCCACCAGCATTATGGCCTGTGCCATAGTACAATGGAACACCGTCATGTGGCTTTTATATAGAAGGATCAACATTTGAAGCTGATTAGCAGCATGAAAAGTCAGAGCGAAAGGACAAAGACCAAAGTACTGCATCCCTGAAGTCACAGAAATCTTTTTAAAGTAGCACTATTTTAAATTTATACTTTGAGAAACGCCAAACCTTTATTAAACAGGCATTGGTCACCACCTGCTTTGGGTCTACAATGTCCACCAAGGGTTCCTTCATGGCAACATCCCTGATACAGGTCATATCAAAGCCATATACATTCTCCCACCCTGTCAAAACAAATGGAGAGGGTCAAAGGTCAGTACAAATAAAAGGGAAACATTTGCAATTCGTGCAGGTTTAGCCTAGGGAAGAGAAGATTAAGGGATAATTGCTGTTTTGAAATATCTAAAGGGCTGTCACACAGTAGATGAAGCAGATGCTCTTTTGCTCCAGACAGCAGAACTAAAGGTTGGAAGTTTCTAAGAAGCAGATTTTGGTTAAACATGAGGAGAAATGTGATAGCAAAGCTTTTTGACCATGGAAGTCAAAAGCAGAATTTTGAGTCTGGAGACTTGCTGTGGCAAGGTGACAAGGCACTTTGAGGGCAAAGTTGCTCATATCCAGACAGACTGTGATGCAAGTCTCTTGAAGTTGTTTGGCCTACCATAGGAATGCTTGGCCCTTGTCCAGTTGTGTGTGTTAGGCCTTGACCTCCTTGGACCTGCATACAGGCTGCACTTGATGGAGGAATACAATAATCCTCTCCACAGCAATATCAACTAACAAACAGCTTGTATGAAAAGCATAGAAGAATTGTAATATCTTCATACTTACAGTGGATTTTGAAGTCTTTGTACTGCCTATCTTCAATTGCTACCACATACAATGCAGCCCGGTCTGGAAACATAAGCCCCCCAGGTTTCTGTTGATGAATTATGGGGAAATAGATCTTATAATCTAATCACTTGACAAAGACATCATATTTTTGAACTGCTCCTACCAAAACACCCACCTTTGCTTTATTTGAAATCCTTCATGTCACTAAGTCATGAGGTTGTTACATGAATTACTTCTAGAGAACTGCAGGGTGTCACTCCAAAATGAAGCTTTGATTCTAAAAATCAAACAGATCTATTTCTCTGTTTATTTCACCCTCTTTGCAGATCTTTTAGAGTCTCAGAATGACTCCCATTCCAACAAGCTAACTTGGGGTATTGATGCGGGGAGGACAGTGACTGGCAAACTAATGGCCATTCATTCACCTACCAGCCACTTGTCTCGAGCGAAGATGACAGTGTTAAGCATGGACTCATAGAAAAGTGAGTAACCCATCCATTCACTGACGATGATGTCTACTTTGTTCACAGGCAATTCAACTTCTTCTACTTTACCCTTAAATATTGTGATTACTGTAAGAAGCAAAAAAGAACAGATTTCATATACTGTACTTAGGAAAATCTTGGTGGAACATAGTATTCTGTCTCTTCTAATTTCATTTACATATTAAATTTTAATCTTAGTAAAAATAAATCCATTCCCCTCAAACAGCAACAGGATGTAGGATCCCACATATTTGGCAGGGATGAACGGAAACTTATTTCTACCTTACCCAAAAGTGAAAGTGTTTTATGTTTGGAACACTATTCATAACTGGAGACAAGGGGTAGGATTTTACAAATTGCTAGTTCACATATTATTTCATTTGTTCATTTAGAACTTAGTACTATTGTCCATTAACCCCACTTTATAGATTACAGATACCTGGCTTATTTTTATTTATAGATAGGCAGCTATGTGCACATGCATATCTGCAAACATCTATTTCCTTTATTATTATTATTATTATTTTTACTGTCTGCTATTTCGCAGGATGGGATGTGGGTGGCACTGTGGTATAAACCCCTGAGCCTAGGACTTGCCAATCAGAAGGTTGGTGGTTCGAATCCCCATGACAGGGTGAGCTCCCGTTGTTCGGTCCCAGCTCCTGCCAACCTAGCAGTTCGAAAGCACGTCAAACTGCAAGTAGATAGACAGGCAGGAAGGTAAACGGCATTTCCATGCACTGTTCTGGTTTCGCCAGAAGTGGCTTAGTCCTGCTGGCCACATGACCTGGAAAAACTGTCTGCAGACAAACGTCGGCTCCCTCAGCCAGTAAAGCAAGATGAGCGCCGCAACCCCAGAGTCGTCCGCGACTGGACTTAACTGTCAGGGGTCCTTTATCTTTTTTTTATTTCACAGGATGTTTGTTTTCTGATACTGGACTATTGTTCATCCGTCTTTATTCAAAGCACTAATTGACAGATTGTCTTGTTCAGGGTTTTGAGTTTCAGAAAACATGTAAGGAGGGGAGATTATGAATGAGCATCTCAGCTCCTTCCTCATCACCCTTTACAAGTTCCAGGGCAATTGGAAGTCTCCTGTGACTGTGAAGGCTTCTGCATGTTTTGGAACCCTGTTTTTTTGGGCTTCAAAGTCCATGACTACAGGTGAGGCAGGGATAATT
Source organism: Podarcis gaigeae (assembly GCF_964106915.1). Lineage (NCBI taxonomy): Eukaryota > Metazoa > Chordata > Lepidosauria > Squamata > Lacertidae > Podarcis > Podarcis gaigeae. The sequence continues at coordinate 5,567,435 of NC_139685.1, forward strand.
ATTACCTGTCAGAGTTGCCTCTAGGTCCCAGCTCACAGAGGACCAACGCTAGTCAGTAATAACGTATAAAAGTCTTTATTGAAGATTAGTTTCCATTTCCAAACCGCAGCGTGCAACTCTACGTCTTAGAACCTAGACCGGCGAAGCTCCATCTGAGTCTCTGCCTCCTAGACACCAGTTTAAGACTCTAGCCTTACTCCACCTCTTCCGTTGTTCTTTCCTCCTCTGGGTCCTTCTGCCCCCTGGGGTTTCCTCCTTTCTGGACTCTTCTGACGCTGACCCCCCTGAGTCTTGCCCCTAATTCCGGCGGGCTTTAGGACCTGGCTCCCTATCCGGGCTACCTGCTGTGTCGCTCGCCTGTACATTTGAACTTGGCGCGCGCGCCCAGCCGGTAACTTTCCTCTTGACCGTTTCCCCGCTCTCCGATGGAGGCGTGGTCAATCCTGACTCATCTCCTCTCGCTGGTGGTGAGAACACTGGTCCCGATGCCTGGGACTCCTCCCCCCCAAAGCGCTCTGGTGGGGAAGCTGGTCCTGATTTCCAACTGCTGCTCTGGGAGTCCCCGCTGGCCCCTTCCTTCTGGGGTTTCCCCCTTGGCACCCCCTTTGCCCTGGCCATCGGCGCTCCCCGATTCGCTGGAGAGGCTCATGGAATCCCTCTGATCACTGTCACCGCCTACGCTCCCCTCGGATTCCTCCCCCTCGCTCTCCATTTCCTCCCTCTCCTGTGCCTCTGCTCCTGAGCCCCTGACATTACCCAATTTGTGTTTAATTTTTGGGTGTGTGTTTTGTGTATAAAATTTAATTTTTTTTTTGTCCAGGGTCTCATATAATTGTAGAGTTGGAGGGGACCCTGACGGTCCAACCCCTGAAGGGCCTGTGTTTTCTTCTCATAGTTTTGGATCGTAAGCTTATTGTTCTATATTATGATAGGTACGAGGCATCTTCTCAGCTATCTTGCACTGTTTGATAAAAGGGAATTTCTTATTATGCTTAAACTAAAACTATTCTGTCTTTTAAAAGATCAGGCTCACATAAGGGAAAAATGGAAAACATTAACATATAGTGAGTTAAGGATTTTAAGTATTTGGGAATTTGGTTTAGCCAGAAACAAAAAGGGGTGCCCTTTACTACAAATTCTATCCAATTCTCATTCAAAATAAAATGAAAAAAGGTTTCCTTTTTCTAAACAAATCCAGGCATCCACCCCAGCAAACTCTGCCTGTAACCTCACAGCTACTCTACAGGGCCTTCTGGAACTGCAAATTCTGTCAGGAGGAAAAACATCAGAGCAATTTTCCCCCTTCTCCATAACGGTGAATGGTGCAACTTAGTTTCCAGCAAAAAAGCTTTAGACGTGAAACACAACTTGAACTCAGCAGAGGAACTCGGAGCAGCTTGCGCTGCTTTCCAAAGTGACAGATACAGATATGAGCTGAGTCTTGTGGCCAACGAATACCCCTAAGATCTGGAAAGTGCCTGAGGTTTACTTTTTATCGAACAAAGTTTTTATCAGTTTATTTTGGTAATTTATGATCTGGTATTCATGAAAATCATACCCAGATCTTAGAACAACATAAAAATATATAAAATGTAATAAAATACATAAGGAATGATTTACAAAAAGAAAAAGAAAAAACAAAAAACACCTAACATAGTAACAAACAAAAACAATACCCCCCCCCCCCATTAAAAAGGCTATATATTGTTACATTAGCCAAAGGCCTGGGAGAGCAATGGTAAGCTCCAGACTTAGACCAAGCTGTTAGTGCAATTTCACCAGTGTTTCCAAATTTCACCAACATCACCTACCTATGAAACACCTGGTGCTGTTGGAGAATTTGACTTTAAGCCCACGGCTGCAAAGGAAGAATTGGCACACACTTAGGGCACACTCCCAATTCTTCCTTTTGAATTCAGTGGTATGTTTTTACTTGTCCTCCTGTGCATGATGCTCACACCTAATGACAGGTGGGCATGGTTTGGAGTCTCCTTGGCCAAATAAGCCAGAGATTCCCAACCATGGGACTAGATGAATTATTAGTCTGGTCCAACAGGACTCTACTTTTTTCTTAGATGTTTTCATATGTATGAATACTCTGGTTCTTTTTAGTGAATATTTATAGAAGGACTGTAATCTAGAAAGGTGTGTGTGTGTGTGTGTGTGTGTGTGTGTGTGTTTAAAAAATTAATTGCAATACATCCATAAACCAAAATGCAAACATGGGTATGTAAATACATCAGAAACACTAGGCACCACTAATTTCCTTAAATATGTCTTACTGTGGTCCAAGTGATTTGCCTTGACAATTTTTTCCGAGTAGTCAGATATACTGGAACATTCAATCTAAAGGATGCAGGAGAGAAAGAGAAAGTGCTTTGCATTAAGTACTGCAGAACCAATGAGAGGCATTTTAACTGAATCATGCCAGAAACTGTATGGAGAGAGAAAAAAACAGAATACGAAAATATGTATCTAAAAGAAGCAGGAAATAAAAATTTAAGTTTTTAGTTTATACTATGCTCATTGAGGCATAGTCTCCATTTTCTTTTCTCCCATTTAGGACAAAATAGTGAGCCACCTTCTTTCCAGATATGGGACCACGGAAGTCATGATTCCCCATTTCATCCCTTTAAGAACCCCAGTTCAACCCTTTGAGACCCCCAAAATGATAACTTGGTTTCGTATCATGACTTCCTACATGACTTCCGGCAATTGCCGACTGGTTAGCGAAGTGAGGAATCTGTTACAGGACCTTCTTTTACTTTGTAGTGCAAACATAGACCAACTGTGCTTTAGTAAATAATGTGATATGCTTCTTTCATTTTTCTCCTTTTATTATTTTAATTAATTTTCTGTTGCAAAATCAGTAACAAAGCATTCACAAAACGATTACAGTGGTACCTTGGTTTACGAATTTAATCTGTTCTGGAAGTAGGTTCTTAAATTGAAACCGTTCTTAAACCGAGGTGCACTTTCCCTAATGAGGCCTCCCACTGCTGGTGCCCTTCCACAGCTCGGATTCCGTTCTTAGACCGAAGTAAAGTTCGCAAACCGGGACACTACTTCCGGTTCTGCGGAGTTCGTAAACCTAATTGTTCTTAAACCAAGGTACCACTGTATTGTAATTTCTTTGTACAAACATAAATAATAAACCATGACAAAACTAACAAAAAAATGAACCACTAGGAGGGAGAATACAAAACATAATGAGGTGATTACAAAAAAAAATAATCAAAAGATTCTTCAATAAATCAAATTGGAACTAAAGAATATTGCCTGCTTATCCATGCCATAATATAGTATATGTTTTAGGTATTTCTCATCCATGTGATATTTCATTTGTATAGTTAATAAAATCATATGATACAGTGTAAATATTATTTTATTTTTCTGTGCCCTTGCCATGTTCAATTCTTGTGACAACTTTTCCATTATGTCTGTTTGTGAGAATATATTATACCAGTGATCTATATTCAGTAATGGTGAAGTTTTCCAAGTTCTGGCTATTACCATTCTGTTTGCTGTTAATAAATGTGTAATTAATTCCTTACTTCTTAATTGGTGCATATCTGAAGTATATAAATTAAGGAAGGCTAATGCTGGGGATATTGGGATTGTCTGAGCTGTAATCTGAGATAGCTCTTAAAAGACATTTCCATTTTTTCCCCTATTTGTGGACATTCCCATCACATGTGTTGATATGTACCTATAATTTGGTATCCTCTCCAACACAATGGCAGGCTATTGGACTTTACATAAGATAGGCGCCTTGGTTAACACCATCCATGCACAATTTTTAGTGAACATTTCCTAGTAGTTGCTGACAGAGGTGTATATGGTGCTTTTGTTGCATTTTTAGTTGCATTTATTGTTATCAATATTTATATCCCAATTTAGTTCCCACCAATTTTTTAGATTTTGTTGAAGGCAAAATTGGTTCTCAATCAAGGTTTTGTATAGAAGGGAAATTAATCCCTTAGTCATTATACTTCCTCTTATCTTTTTAAATTCCTTTAGCTTCCTCATAGCTTCCTTTTGTAATTTGTATATGTGTAAGAAACTGATATCCTAACAACCATAAAATTTGATTATTTTCTAAACGTAATCTCTGCTGCTGTAAGAGGTTGTCCCTTGCTATAAAAACCTGTCAAATAATATAACTGGTGTTCTTTCCATACATTCACATTTTATGATCTATTTTTATTTTGAGATAAAGGAAGGTGCTGTATTGGACTTATAGGTGACAGTCCTGGAGCTAAAACTTTTGCTCACTTTCCCTATATTCTAAATGACATAAGAGTATAGGGCTTAGCAAGCCAACTCAACTATCAAAACGTATTTTTCATTAATGCTAATGCCATACAATTTCTCTCTCTTTCAGTGTCGACAGCGGGGTTCTCTTACTGGATGACCTCAATTCCATATGGTTAAGTTGGATTGCTTCATAATAGCTACTTAGCTACTTAAGTTTGGAATGCCCCAACTGGTTGATGGGTGGAGATACAATAAAGATTTTTTTAAATGTGGTTGGTCCAACTGAATAGAAACTTACTAAGTTTTTTTCTGCTGATTGTTCAGATGAGCTATTGGTATTCAACCTTGCAGTGATTGAAAGAAAAAGAGCAATTAAGGTGCAATCATAATTTTGGATGTGGCCAGTCTGTCTGTAATGGAGAGTCTCAATTTATTCCAATGTATCTGTACGTATTTTTTTCAAATAGTGCTATAATTATACTAACATTCAAATTATAGGTCATTTGTACCCCCAGCGATCTAAAACTTTTCCTAGCTATTGGACTCTTCAACATTGTTTTAAGTGTATATGGAGTGGTGTATGAAAAGACATTACCTCTGGTTTTTGAAAATTAACTTGCAATCCAGAGACCCTGGAGAACTGCTCCAATTCCGTACATAATATGTTGCCTGCTGTAATAGGGTCAGAGGTGCATAAAATTATATTATGTGCATAGAGGCCTAAATTTTGTTCTTTTCCATTTATAACCACTTCCATTTATAACCACTCCCGTACCAGAGAGGCCATTGTGTAATTTAATTGCTAATGGTTCTAAAATTAAGACAAATAACAGAGGCAACAGAGAGCAGTCTGTTTCGTTCCACAACTAAGAACACATTTTGGAGAATCTGAATTATTTATTCTAATTGCAGCCTGTCTTCTATCATAAATGCCTTCCAGAAGTTTTTACAAGTTTTTTTTTACAAATCCAATTTTTTAAACTACTTCCATTAGGTAATTTGGATCTACACATTCAAATGCTTAAAAATATATCAAGTGAGACACTTGCTAAAGGTGATGATATTCCCTTTCTCTACTAAAATGAAGAATGTTTAATCATTTTCTTGTTGGATCAGTAATTATTGGACCTGGAACAAAACCATATTGGTCGAAGTGTACAGCCAGTGATCATTTTAGGGTTGTCCAGTAAGTGTGCAACCCCGCAAGCATGCATCATACCAACCCTGGAAGTGACCCAAAAAGTCAAAAAGGGGGCAGCTTACACAGGCCCCACCAACGAGTGTGGGAGTCTGGAACGTAACCCCTCACAAATCAGTCGCTGCCTTTATATAAAGGTAAAGGTAAAGGGACCCCTGACCATTAGGTCCAGTCGTAGCCGACTCTGGGGTTGTGGTGCTCATCTCACTTTAATGGCCGAGGGAGCCGGCGTACAGCTTCCGGGTCATGTGGCCAGCACTGGACAACACTATAGCATTGTTTCTAAATCAGTCTGAGGGAGTCAGCATGCTCACTGTCTCTGTACCAAAGGGATTTTTAATGGAAAAGCCAAGTGTGGCACTGTATTTGAGTAATGTGTGACAGGTATTTAGTTTGATAAAACTTCTGTCAGGAGTTTGGGTAACCTTTGACGCCTCCCTCTCTATGGAGGCGCAGGTTGCAGCTACAGCAAAGGCGTCATTTTTCCACCTTCACCGAATTAAGCAGCTGGTCCCTTACCTTTTTTGCCCTCATCTAGCCACAGTTATCCATGCGACAATCACCTCCAGGCCCGATTACTGTAACTTGCTCTAGGCGGGGCTGCCCTTGCAGCTGACCCAGAAATTCCAGCGGGTGCAGAATGCCGCGGCGAGGTTCCTTATGGGGTCCTTGCTGTGGGATCACATTCATCCAGTGCTATACCAGCTGCACTGGCTCCCGGTGGAGTACAGGGTCAGGTTAAAGGTGCTGGTTTTAACCTTCAAAGCCCTCTGCGACCTAGGACCCTCGTAATATGAGACCACCTCTCCTGGTATCCCCCACAGAGGACCTTACAGTCTGCAAATAATAATATCTTGGAGGTCCCGGGCCTCAAGGAGGTTAAACTCAACCAGGACCAAGGCCTTTTCGGCTTTGGCCCCAGCCTGGTGGAACGCTTTATCACAGGAGACCAGGGTCCTGCAGGACTTGACATCCTTTCGCAGACATAGCTGTTCCATCTGGCCTTCGGTTCGGGCGCAGTTTGACCCCCCTCTATGGAACCCTGTAAGTTACCTCTTTTATCGGCTCATGTGGGACCAACATGGATAGCTGGCCCTGATGAATACTTGAGGTTCCAGACCCCTATGGTTGTAATTTTTCATGGGAAGTCATTTAATTTAATCCTGATTCTAATTTTTAAACTGTATTTTAATCAATTGTTTGATTGCGTTTTAATGTATTTGACATTTGATGTTAGTCGCCCTGAGCCCGGTCTTGGACAGTGAGGGCGGGGTATAAATAAAAATTTACTTACTACTTAGTTATTGTCATATTATTGATTGCTTATTACTATTATTGATAATATTACTATACAGTGGTGCCTCGCAAGACGAAAAGAATCCATTCCGCGAGTCTCTTTGTCTAGCGGTTTTTTCGTCTTGCGAAGCAAGCCCATTGACGGCTTAACGGATTAGCGCTATTAGCGGCTTTTAGCGGCTTATCGGCTTAGCGGATAAGCAGATAAGCGGCTTAGCGGCTTAGAAAAAAGGGGGGGAGGGGAAAAAACCCGCAGGAACTCGCAAGACATTTTCGTCTTGCGAAGCAAGCCCATAGGAAATTCGTTTTGCGAAGCACCTCCAAAACGGAAAACACTTTGGTCTAGCGGGTTTTCCGTCTTGCGAGGCATTCGTCTTGCGGGGCACCACTGTACCGCTATTCTATCATTAATAATTTTATTATGTACACCTCACCCATCTGGCTGGGTTGCTCCACCACTCTGGGCGGCTTCCAACACACTTATATACTATTACTGTATTTTCATAACATAGATAATTGTATATTTATCCCTTTTTGTTTGTTTTTTATTATGTGAACTTCTTTTAAATTAGTGCTTTGGCCGTGTATGTTAGTGACAGGAGGAAATACAAAATGCTTTGTATTTTGATATTACCTGGATGTTGTTGTAAGCTGCTTCTGGCTCAGCTTAGTCTGGAAGAGAGCCAAAGAAATAAAGCGCCAAGTGGGGGGGAAGAGTGACTGGCTGTCAGAAAGTTCTGATGAGGGGTTAGAACCTTCCCCAATAAACCACTCTAGAGTTACTGACACCCTTTTCCACAGCGAAATATTTTTCTAACCCATCCCCTTCCAGCCTAACTGGCAGATCTAATACTCATCAATTTCCAGAAAATATTTCAAAGGAATCTGAACCAGGAAGTGCAGAGCCACAATCTCAATATGCAGCTGCCATGTTAGAAATTGTGAGGGGAACTTATTCAACTTGAGTCACCTTGTTTACCACTAAACAAATGTCTGACTCCAACCTCACAGATATTAGGACACACCATGTGGCTGAAAAGAGCCAAAGGAATTATCTGTAGGTACAATCCTATGCACATTTCCTTGTCGGTAGACCCCGTTGCAAATTGTGGGACTTGGGAGAAAACACACAAAAGACTGCACTAAGTGACATGTAGCAAGAAAAGAAATGGATGAGAATGACACCAAGATGGAAAGAATATCTAGTGCAGATCCTTTCTAAGTAGGGTTGCCAACTTGGTTGGGGGAGGGGAACTGACCTGGCTGATTTTTTGGCCAATTGCTAGAATTTGTAATATAAAAGCCAGCCATTTTATTGATTGCCAGAACATTTTGCCTGGCTCCATATCCTGACTAGTCAGAGTCCATTGAACTTCACTGTGGGCATCTAAATTTTTAAAATCAAAAGTTGGCAACGCTGCTACAAAGCTGCAAAAATATACATGCAAATGTGATGGGATTTTTCAGAAAATGCTCTTCTTACCCCATAAACTTTCTTGGCTCCTGCCTTTGCTGCAAACATTGAAAGGATCCCTGTGCCACTTCCAACATCCAATACAATCTTATCCTTAAAAACATGTTTATTATGATACATGGAGTTCCTGTACGTTAATGTGCGCACCTCATCCTTCAACATTTCCTGTGTTAGAAAAAGGCACCATATGTTTACTTGAAAATACATGATTTACTTGTGTTCCATTTTTAAAAATCATCACATGTTTTAGCTAGCAAAAATGTTCTCAACTTTGGGGAGAAAACACTTGGAACTTTTCACAGATTCGTGGATTTTGCAGCTATATCTTGGAGGTCGTTTAGTCCATCCTTTGCTCGCGTTCCACAGTAACATGAACAACATCAGTAAAATCACTGTTCAATTATCCCTACTATCTATTGTTTGATCTAACATGGAATTAGGCAAGTGGAAGTTTCTGAGCAAAGTTTTGCAGCCATTTTAGCTATGTAGTTAAAGCAGCTAACAGTGCCACTGTAGATAGTTCAGTTGGTTAGAGGGTGGAGCTGATGGCTAATACATTTTCAAGATAAGGCAGGGTGAGTTCCAGCTGCTCAACTACTTCCCTGCGCCTGAGGACCTGCTTCAAATGTGTGTCACATTTTAAACTGACTATTGGTGATGGTGAGCTGGTGGCCTGCAGGCTACATCTTCAGCCACAACATCAAAGGTGATGCTGCCTGAAATCTCCACCAAATTTTACAAGTTACAGGGAACCAGGCAGAGGGCCTTCTCGGTAGTGGCCCCCACCCTGTGTAACACCCTCCCACCAGATGTAAAGAGAACAACAACTACCAGACTTCTAGAAGACATCTGAAGGCAGCCCTGTTTAGGGAAGCTTTTAATGTTTGATGCATTACTGTATTTTAATATTTTGTTGGAAGCCGCCCAGAGTGGCTGGAGAAGCCCAGCCAGATGGGTGGGGTATAATATTTAATTAAAGTATTATACATACATATAAATTCATGTATGAGGGACTGAGGTACAACTAGGCCTTGGGAATTCCATTTTTTTTATATAAGTCCTTGACCCTTCTTGATTTTGATCACTGTAATATTTATTACATATAACTACATAAAAGTGGCATGGTTCCCCCCCCCCCAAGAGCAGCCTGGGAGTGCGGGACAGCAGTGCACAGCCAGCCCGCTGCTCCCAAGCCTACCCTGCTGCCGGCTGTGGGCGGAGTAGTGCTGGGAGGCGGTAGTGCCAGGAGGTGGGTCGCACCTACAAATAAGCCTTGAATTTTAAAGGTGCGGCTTATTTGCGGGTGCGGCTTATATTCGAGCCAATACGGTAGTGTTTTTTTTAAGGGATTACCTCATGAATTCCAAAGTGGGCATATGAATCAAAGTAATAATCCCTTGATGTCATCTCTTCTGGATTGAGGAATTTTGCTATTTTTCCTCTGCCTGGAACAGGAATGGTGGATTGGACAGGCTTTGGAACAGCTGGAGGCTGAATGGGTGGGGGAGGACCACTGCCAACCTAGAAAAGAAGAAGAATTATGGGAATTCTCACTCTGTCGTGAGAGAACAGCAGAGATTTAAAATCACAAAATATGCAGCAAAGTATGGAAATATAGGCTGTAAAACACTCATAAGTCCTAGCCACTCTTCTGCACACACATCAGAAGAAAAAACTCATATCTAGAATAGATCTAATTTAGATTTAGTATATTTCTTAGAATTTCAGTGGATGAGAGCCATGGCCTGTATAGACCATTTTTAATCTGTTGGGAGAATTCTACATTCATCTCCAGGTGGCTTCAGTGCTCTGGTTCAGGACTTAATGGCCTCCATGAGAACCACAGGGCTGTCCCAATATGGCAGAACATGACCTGATTTTTGCAACAAAGCTGATTTGAGTACACGGTCATGGACAAATGATTCCCTGGTGAGGTCAGGGCTGGATGCGCCTCTCTGCCTCTGCAGAGGAGGGGAACCATTGAGATAGTCTGCCCTGGAGAATTATAGAATCAGGTTGTTTCCTGAATGCTCTGAAGAATTTTCTAGCCGATACAGCTGGCACTCCTGTTGAGGCCGTTCTCTTACTGTGGGAATCGTGAGACGTGTAGGCCTTCAATGCAATTGTTCCTGGGTATCCTTGCCAACACCATGAAGTACTCGGAGACGTGTATGTGATGAAGGAGGAAGGGTGACTACGGGAATGCAGTGGTACAAAGCTGAGTCTGACTGAATATGGGTTAACAGTGTATTATTGTGGAAGCAATGATAAGGGAAACTTATTTCTCCACCACCTGCATCCTCCAGCAATTATTTTATGTAGTCAATGGCTTTCTGTCATATGGCCAGCAGAGCAGTGTTATTGTTCCCCATGCCATTTTGAAATGATGCCAAATCAGGGAATTTGGGCTGAGGTGGCACCCAATGCTGATGACACCAGCTTTACCCCTCCACACCATCAGAATCAGGAAAAGAAGACCAGGCAGGAGGGTGGCTTCATGGGAGGGGGGTCCATGAGGTGTGGACACCTTCCCTGGATTAAGGCTGCACTTCCCTTGAAGAAGCAGGTCAGTCTAACAAGATCAAACATCAATGGTACCCACCTGCTCTTGTTAATAGTTAGTAATCACTTTCAAAATAGTCATCAGTCATTGGTTATCAGTTATTCAGGAAATCAATTAAGGCTTATCAGTTCAATGAGTCATCAGTTCATTAGTTCTTGTTTACAGGGTAGTTTTTAGATAATAGTAAAGGTAAAGGGACCCCTGACAATTAAGTTCAGTCGCGAACACCTCTGGGGTTGCGGCGCTCATCTCGCTTTAAAGGCCGAGGGAGCGGGCATTTGTCTGCTTCCGCAGACAGTTTTTCCAGGTCATGTGGCCAGCATGACTAAGCCGCTTCTGGCGAACCAGAGCAGTGCACGGAAATGCTGTTTACCTTCCCGCCAGAGCTGTACCTATTTATCTACTTGCACTGTGTGCTTTCAAACTGGTAGGTTGGCAGGAGCTGGGACCAAACAACGGGAGTTCAGCCCGTCACAGGGATTCAAACCGCCGACCTTTCAATCAGCAAGCCCAAGCGGAACAGTGGTTTAACCCACAGCGCCAGTTGTCAACTTGCTAGTCACCAGAAGATGACTAGAAGCTGAACCAGAGTATTATCAAGTTTGTTCATTAATGGAATTCCTTGGCACAATATGCCTCTTATATCTTTATGACTAATTAATGGCAGGTACATTGTTGGTCACTGAAAATATCACTTATAAAAGACAGTAAGTTGACTCAGCATGCAGTTAAAGTTTAACCAGTGAGAAAACAGATTCTGTAGTCTTAATTTGAAAGAAGCAGTATCATAAAGCATCTGATACATCATCTGACAGAGGTCAATAGTAGACTACATTAGTAGATAATTATTTGAAGATAACATTAAATGTAGTTGTTAGGTCCAAGTTAACAAATATAGGCTTGACAGACCCACCATAATTTCTTACTCATTCTTAAACAATATGAGATGTTCCAATATCTCAAACAGAGATGTCTGAAGTTTCTTCAAACAACGACTGAAGGAGTGGTGTGTGGTGAAATTTTTCATAGGGAACAGTTAGGACCAGAGGTGCTAGCTTGTGAGAGGCATGGGGAGTCAGCGTCATGCGTGAGACGTTGTGACGTCCTAATGAGCATCGCACCTCCCTCCCTAAGCAGGGCGGAAGCTTCCCGGGACAGGGAAGGAGGGACCAGGGGAACATTTAGGAGACTAGCCTAGTTCCTTAGTCCAATGACCGCATGGCACTGGACTGAAGTAACAAAAGCGATCAGTCATCAGTGAGTTTATGGTTAAGGTGAGATTTGATACTTGCAGAAGCAACCTTGAACGCCTTAAATTCACAACAGAAGAGGGTTAGTAAGAGTTAGTAAGGTAAGAACTACGGATATGTTATAAGAGATAAACTTACCATTATCTTGTTAACTCTATCTTCAGTAGAGAATAGCTACCCATTTGTAATTAGTTTATAATGTTACTCTCCCTTTAGCAAACATTTAACTTCAATATGAGAAGAGCTTGCTGAATCTAAGCAAAAATCTTTGCAGCCAAACAGATCACAATCATCACCTGGTATTCTGGGGCATGTTGTTTTGAACATGGAGGTTCTACCTGGCTACCACAGGTCATTTGGATGCAGCCTAAGGAGGGCAAACTCATTGCTTTCCGTTTCCAAGCTGAAAATTTTTTACCTGCCTTCACAGGGTGAGGAGGATGAGGGTGGGAGAACATAACGTTGTTCAAATAATTAAAGTTTAAGGTCTCAGCTAATACGCTCCCCCACCTTCAAGCATCTTAGCTTAGGTAAAACATCTCTAAGCAGCCAGGCTGTGACCTTCATTCGAACCCCAGTTGCAGGCGGCGCGGCGCGCTGCTCCTCCGGCACTTTGCAGATGCTCCGCCCGCCTGGTGCTGTTTTTAGCATCGTCTCCCTCACAAAGTGTTTGCAGGAGCTTCCATGCAGCACCTGCCATGTGGCTCTCGCCTCTATTCTTTTTTTAATCATTCTCCTTTGAGATCATTCCAGCCGCCTTGCGTTCAGGCGCATTTAGAAATCTTTCTTGCACGTAGGCGAAGAGTTGTGGAGCGCAGATTGGAGGCAGATTGCGATGCGGGGGGAATTAAACCTTTCCAGGACATCCTCCTCCCCCCCGAAAGAGCCAAGACCCAGGCAAAGTAGGTCAGCGCCCTGCGCGAGCCTGGGCAAACGGCCAGCCGGCCGAAAGTCTTTGGGAAGGGGAGCCCGGCGTACGAGCTGCAGACGGAAAGGGACGTGGGCTCCTGGGGCGCCCGCCTGCGCGCAGCCCCGAGACCCGGGACCCTTCTCGCCCCAAAGAGTTTCCGACTCCGCGGCGAGGCTGCTTCGCCACGTGGAGCCGACCGACCCGAAAGGATCGCGCGCCCCGCCGCTCGCTCCCTCTGCGGCGCCCGGGCTGCATCCTGCCCTCGCCGCTCCGCTCCAGGCAGCCGCGCTGCCGGAGGCGCCCCGCCTGTCCCGCCCGGGAAGGAGCCGATCTGCGGCAGCCGGAGAGGAGGGAGCCCCGGCCGGGCTGGAAGAAGGTGGTCCTGCCAGCCGGGAGACCCTCCGCTACCACTCTGCGCTAAAAGGAGTCCGCCCCGCGCGCCCCCGGGCAGGGAGAAGCCCCAGTGGAGCCCTCGGCGAGGGGCCGGCGGGAAGACGAGAGGGGCCCGTCTCCGCGGCGCTGCCCTTTCTTCGCCGGCCGGGGAGCCGAGGCTGGGCGCTGGCGACGCCCGGCTCCGGGGCGCGCTCAGGTGGGGCTGGGGGGGGTGCGCGTCGCCCGCTTTCTCACCTCGGTGTTCTCCGCCGCCGCGCTTTCCGCCATTTTCCTCCTGAGGAGCAGGCAGCGCGAAGAGTGTTTGGTGCCCATAGGAGCCGGCCGAGGGGTCCGGGCGGGGGTGGCGGCAGGCTCGCTTCCTTAGCCCTCGGCCAGGCTGGCGCGCTCGGCGGAGCGAGAGGGCGCCGGCGGTGCGTCCGCGCGTGCCTTTCGGCTGCCCCGCCAAGGCTCCGGCGCCCGTCGGCTCCGCATCCAGCCTCCCCGGGCTCCCTCTCCAGCCCGGCCGACTTTGCCTGCCTCGAACTGCCGCCGCCGCCGCCGCCGCCCGGGGCGAGCAACAGGCGCTTCTGGCGGCTCCGGAGGCCCCTCGGCCGCGGAAGAGCGAAGACCCGACGCCGCGGAACTTGGGCGGACATGGATCAGCTGCCCCGTCTGGGGATCCGGAGGCGACGCGGAGCGCCAGGGGGGCCGGCGGGCGGCATGGCCCGCGCCTGCCCGGGACTGCTCGCCTGCTGGAAGGCGCCCTCGGTGCGGCTCCGCTCGGAACTCGCTCTGGGTCCGCTCGCCGCCTCTCCGGAGAAGATTTTGTGGGTCAGCCCATTAACTCCTCTCCCTCCGGCTCGGGAGAAGGGAGCTCACGTCTTGCTTGCGCCGCGAGTCTCTATGGCAACTCCCGGGCTTCCCCGCTGGGCTCTGGTGCTGGAGCGGCGCTGCAGAGTCCCCGCTCCGGGCCGAGCAGCAGGCCGGGCCCGCCGGCAGCCAGGGGACGGCGCGCCTTCCTTCCTGAAGAGCGAGCCCCAGCTTCCCAAGGACGGGTCCTGAGCCCCATAGACGCAAACGCGCCTTCCTGCCTTGGAAATGGTGCGGGGCTGCCGCCGGGGCTGCATTGCCTTGCGCTGCACTTGTTGCAGCATCGGGGGATGAGGCGGGAAGATAAAAATAGAAAACAATAGAGGTGCCCCCCCTCCAGCTGGAAGTGAAAGCACCTGACACTCCAGTTCTGCTCTGTCCTCAAAAGACCTCTTTGGCAAGCAGTGCAGCAGAAGCGCAGGCTGGCGTTGGGCGAGGGCGCCGAGGAGACCGCCAGCTCCATTGAAGGAAGGGCAGCTTAGGGAACAAACCCGGTGAAAAACTCCCTCCCTCCATTCCCGGGCAGAGTCGACTATTAGGCAGCGCAAACAGATTTGAGGGTCTAATTGAAAGGGCAACCGATCGATCACTGTTCAGCTTATCTATATGGCTAGGTTCAGCTTATCTATATAGCTTATCTATATGGCTAGATCGGTTTGGCTTTTCTGCCTCAAGCCTCAGCTCTCCAGGAGTGTAAGCAGAAAGGGGAAGGTACATTATCCCACCTCCTCCAACTATACCCATTTAGCAATACATCTAAGCACGTGCAGATTTATCTTTCCGTTTTCACTGGGCAACTGCAGCTTCTGCACAGTCAGAACTGGGGAGTTGGGTCTCCCCGCAAGGCACGATTGCACAGGTGGCTTCCATGCACCTCCATGTCACCTCCTATGAAAGCATACTGAGGACCACCCCCCCCACACACCTTTAGTGGTATTCCCATAGCAAATCACTGTAACTCCAACAGTTTTACTCTACTCCCAATGGCACACTTTTACATTGACTCTCAAATCAAAAGGGTGGCAACTAGTAATTGCTGAGGGGCATATAGTCCAACCCTTTGCAATGAAGGAATCTCAGCCAAATTCATTACCACACCCTGGGAATGCAGAGAGATAAATCACAAACTAAACAACTCGATGTACTTTACAAAAATTCATTAACAACAATGTGCAGCACTTCAATACCATGAAATCTTCATACATACCCAACTCCTTCAACCATTCCTCATCAGGCTTTGCTTCTAGACTCTCCTCTGCACACCTTCCAGCTTGTCAACATCCTTTTTAAATTGTGGCACCCAAAACTGGATGCAGTACTCCAGGTGGGGTCTGACCAGGGCAGAATAGAGTGGAACTATTACTTCCCTTGACCTGGACCCTAGACTTCTGTTGATGCCGCCTAGAATAGCATTGGCTTCATATCACAGACCAGCCTTTTATGTTGCCAGTCTTAGCCATATCAAACTTATTTGAAGGTACTAACGAAGATGTCACGTTCAAAGACTCAGTATTTGTTTGTTTTAGTAACAGCACACCTAGAAATAGTGCACTAAAGGCTCGCATTAGAAGATACTTTCCTTGGACTCATGGTATGGTAGGTTTTGGACCATTGCTGTAGCTTAAAGAGTAACATATCAACTTCAAAAAAGCACAAGGACACACAGAAAGAGCCAAATTTCCCATCATTTCATGTTCAGTTTTTAATTGAATTACGAACCAGGCAGAGGGCCTTCTCGGTAGTGGCGCCCTTCCTGTGGAACTCCCACCAATCAGATGTCAAGGAGATAAAGAACAGCACAACTTTTAGAAGACATCTGAAGGCAGCCTTGTATCAGGAAGTTTTTTTTAATGTTTGATGTTTTATTATGTTTTTATACTTGCTGGAAAGGGTATAAATAATAACTTTCTTTCTTTCTTTCTTTCTTTCTTTCTTTCTTTCTTTCTTTCTTTCTTTCTTTCTGCTTACACTGAATACTTAGATATTCTGAAAGGTTGCAAGGGCCTTTATGGTCCTGCATTTAAAAGTTTGAAAACATTTGTTTTTCAAAGAATCTATTTTGAAAATTGTCTTTGTTTGCTTCTCATGTGGGCCCCTGCTGGAATACTGGGATTCCAATAGCTTTTTGAGGCTCTCCAAAGTCCCACCTTCTCATAGGTTTCCTGATGCCCATTCGACTGCTTCAATCATCAGAATACCCACAGTATCTGTAATGACTAGATCTTTTTATGTGGCAGCACCAACACTTTGGAACTCCCTGTCTATTGAGGTCAGGCTGGCACTTTTCCTGTATTCTTTTCAGTGCCTGCTAAACACACTGCTATTTAGACAAGCCTATTCAGGTGTTTAGGAAGTTTTTATGAGTTATGATTTGTTTTAGTCTATTCTATTGCCTGAACATTCGGTATGGTTTAAACTATGGCTGTAACTTTCTTTATAAAAAAATTAAAAAATCTTTTTGTAAACTCTTTTGGTCCCGTCCCCCCCCCGCCCCGCAGTCAAGTGGCAGATACATTTTATGAAATAGATAAATAAATGCCAACCACCCCGGCTGTCCATAGTTGTCATTGTGTTCAAGTGTACTCAAAAGCATTCGCAGTAGAATTAGACACATTCATATGCATAGACCTCTAAAAGCAGTAGCTTTTAGTAGCTCTGTTCCTTCACCATAAGAATATGATACATGTATCAGAAAGGCAAAAATGCACAAATAGTGATGCCCAGCCCTTTTGGGTATGTGTGGCCCAAGTTAGACCAACCACAGGTCAAGTCCTTATGCCAGATACATAACTGCTTCCTGTTAGCCACACACAGGCCACAGCCAGAACCACAAACTTTTTGCAGTAGCTGAGGAGTGTCACAAATTTATATATGTATAAAAGGCAAAGAAAAACACATATAAAACTCTGTACATGGTTATTAAAAATGAACAAAACAAGAAGCTTTGCTTCAACCTTTAATATAAATGCAAATCAACAGTTGTATATGCTTAAAATGTTTTTGCTCAATATGAAATTTTATTTAAAAACATGCTAAAAGTGTGTAGTTAAATAATTAAAGCAACATTTGTTTTCTTTTTGAGGAAATGCATACCCACCCCCCAGATGCATACCCACCCACCAAAAACATAGTTTTAAAATAAAGTCAGTCAGCATCCCTTTTGCCAAACAGTTGCAGGACAATTAGTATTCATTAAGAGTATAATCCAATGATTTCCCTTGAAATATCTGGTTTTCTTAACTTAAGAACAGTATTGCTTTTGTGTTGTCTATGCAGCAATCTGCCCTGCCCTATGTGGGGTACAATTCCACCCACTCCCATGCTAAGTGGAGCTGTTTTCCTTTTGTTCTGGCCCCCCATTGGCATCACTCCCTGCAATGGGGGACTCACATACACCTCCCACATGCCAATTGAGTCATCTTTTTCCTCCCCCAGGGCATGAGCACAGGGGACTCCGGTGAGCCCAAGGCCCCAGAGTGCCCAACACCAGCTTTCCATAGCTATCCATGGTTTGTTTCATTCTCGGTAGCATGGTCTGGATAATGCTTAAAAGACTACAGGAAATATCTATGTGCTATGCATTCATAAAATGTAAGTGAGCACTCTACAAAAAATAAGGTTTAAAAGAAGGCAAAATGGCCAGCTACCTGATCCTAGGCCTTGTTGTTAGTGAGGAGGTAAAGTAGTATCTGGGCTATACCACTCTGCATTCATGGTTTCTTCCTACATGGAAAACATTAGCATGTCAGGGAGAAGGATAGTCTAGAATCCTTTTCCCTGGCACCTAATTTCTATATATGGTGGGACTGTGTGAGCCATATGCTGCCTGAAATGGAACAGCTCTGATACAGCTTTAGCCACCTCAGTGAAAATTAGCAGGGTGTCCTAGTGCACCGTCAGAGACCAAGACATAATCCAGGGATTGCAATCAGATAATCTGATTATCCATTAGGAACAGGGTATAGAGGTGCTTCACAATTCAGATATACAGAGACAGGTGTTTAAGTATAGATATCTGTTGTTAACACGTTTACATATTGGCTGGAAGAAGCCTAAGTCTACCAATGCACAACATGTGGAGCTGCTGTTGGTTATCAGTGAATTAGGCTTTTTCTGCCTTATAGTTAACAATTTTATCTTTTTTTAAATTGAAACCCTGAAAAAAAAATCACCAGAGATTAACATTCAACAGATACCACTGTGCAACTTTGAAAGGATTTTCAATTCATATTGCTGCTTGCTTTTCTGTGAGGTAGCAAGAGCTGGTTCAAGGATAACAGTTGTGTTAATTAATTCCTCTAACATTCTAGAGAAAGGTATTCACAAACTCACGAGTATGAATGCCATATTAGGGGATAAATGCAGATGAACTTAAAGCACATGAAGACAGAATGAGCTAGAATGAAGAACACGGAACTTTCTGCCCAACCCAGTAAAACTAAGTTCTCCCTTCTGCCCCAGCAACATCTCTTTATTTATCTTCTTACATTTATTTATATCCCCTTACTTCCATCACAGAACTCAAGTGACCCCTGTACAGTTTAGTAATGAAACATATCACACTGTGATCACATTGCACATTCCATCCCATACAGACAAAGCCAGTGATTTGGAATGGGAGAAGGAAAATGCGTTATAGCAGAGCATTGTAACAGAGCTGAATCTCTCAGGTGATCAGAATCATGTCGTGAGGGAAGAGTGGGACCTCCCTTCAGGGACCCTCATTGTGCAGCTATCTAAATCACGTGGAGGGCAGAGGTGTGGAGAGCAGACTCCCCACTTCCGACCTTTGTATCATACATGGAATGTGATGGAACAGCAAGCATGGTTGTGCTCTACAGCTCCATGGCTATGTTGTGAATGAGAAAGAAGGGGGACTTGCCCTTTTTAGCAGAAGCTTCATGTTCCTTGGCAGATCTAGTTCTATCTTGGATACAGGAAGAGAGTTGTAAGATGACATCGGTTTAATCTTACACTACGAAGCATTTGTCTTAGACTTGAAGCATTTGTCCTGCAGACAAGTGTCAATTTAGTCCCCCCCACCAGCCAATGGCAACACGTAATTGAGCCACTGGTAAGTGACATGCTGATATACATCTCTGAAGTCAAGCCTCAGCAATTGACATGGAGGAGTGATGTACTCCTTGGGGCTGCAGAGATAAAAGCTGGATTTTTCACCTTGTTTTGTTTTCTTTCTTTTTATTCTAATGCCTGCTTAAATGACATAAGAATGTGAGATTTGGGAGAGAGTGGGAATAGTTTAACTTAACTGAATGCGGGAAAATCTATGGTAAAAATGAGAAAGAGGTAGAGATGTGGCGTAATATTTAATAACGGAAACAATTTTTTAAAGCACTCATTCACACATACACAACTTTGGGGACCTGTCCATTCATAAATCCCAACTCAGAACAAATCAGACATAACTCTTAATACACGTGGTCCCATTTTCCCCAATTTAAAAGTAAGCCATCTTCTTGCAACCTCATCTGAATATCTCAAGGTCTTAAAAAGTAAATATGAATGAAAAAATATTTCCCAATATGGCTAGTAGAGCAAGGCATCACTGCAAGGACTTACACCTTTATCTGAGAACCAGTAAGTCCTGACAGTATGTAAATGCACTATAAATGCCTACCATTCTGAGGCTGCTGTACACCCAGCACAACTGTACATGTTAAGAGCCTCATTAAGGGGCAGAGACAGCAGAAATGAGAAAGCAAAAAAGGAGTGGGGAGGAGCAAGTGTGGACAGAACAGAAGCCAAAAGCACTCATTGCAGGAGGAGACAGCAGGACACTCCCTTTACTTCCTTGGTAAGCAACCTGTAAGTCTGTGCCAAACTATTAGAATTTGAAGAGTGGGGACCTTTTTGATTCCATGGGTCAGCTCATTATCAGGCTTGGCTGCTCAAGGAAAGTTCGACAGATTGGGCAGCCTACCTTTCAATCACATGATGTTAATATTACATTTCATGATTGACAGGCAGGTTGGCTCACTCACTTTTCAAAATCCCTTGCATGGTGTTTCCAAGCACCTGACAGTGCTTTGGAATGTGTGGATGATACAAGCTTCTCAAAGCCTGCACTTAAGAGCTTCTCCCTGGCTGTGCGCAAGGAGCATTGAATGGTTTTAATGTTGCTCAGTTTCGCTGTGCACACCTATTCCCAGCAGGTTCTTTTTAACATAGGCTTCCTTCTGTTATCTCCCCCCACATGGAGAGCAGAAATTAGCACTTTGCCAGCCCTGTGGCTGGGGCTCACCAGAGAAGCACCAATCCAGCCACAGAGTTTGGGAAGGCCTTTATTTCTCCCTTCCCCTGGGAGGTACCTGTAACTAAACGGAGCGTAATTTAACCCCCACTCATCAGCTGATGAGTGAAGGTTACATCCTGCTGCATTATGTCCTGCCAGACTTGAACCGTGCCCTCCTGCCCATCAGTTGACATCACAAGTGATGCCAGGTGATTGACAGGAGTGCATGCTTTGGAGGAAAGAGCATTGTTGGGCCAAGACTGGCCTGGAGGTTCCCCAACCTGGATTGCAGTAACCAAGCCAGAAAGGAAGCAAGTATGTGACTGCATATGCTTCATACATACCCCCTGGTATGAGTACATACATACCCTTGCATACTCCATACATACCCCCTGATATGAGTGGTGATTGCTTTCATGGTGAGTGTTCTTGTACCCTGTAGCTGTACCCTCTGATGGTTACTCCAATCCACTTCTGGACTGGGTGAGTATAAGAGAATGTTGTCAGTTCTGGCAAATGTCAGAAATAAGGTAGCTACACAGCTACTTTGGGGCCAATAAGCACAGTTGAAAGGACAACACCTAACTGAAGCAACACTATAAGCAAGTCGACCAAAGTGGTTCAGCTTTCTTTTCCATTCACATCTTCTTTTTATGGAGCAGCAAAATAAACAGAAATCCCCTTGTGAAACTGAGATCAAAGAGAGGGCATTACTGCAAGAAACAGTGACAGAGGTGTATGTTCAAGGACATGCAGGAATGTTGACAAAAAAGTGTGCAATGTGCGATGCAATTCTGAACAACCTTTGAAAATGGAAGGCAGAGCAGCCGTCTTGTGTGCAAAGACACACATACACATTTGAAATCAACAAAAGCTATCCCTAGTAAAAATATTGAGCAAAACACCAAATTCATCCCCTTGCAGTCATTTCTATTTGGATCTGCCTCACACTCTACTTGCTTCTCACCCCCTTCATCTCCTTTGTTGAAATGCAAAGTTTGGAATAATTGCAAATATTATGAAACTGTTTCTCAGAAAAACTAACAATTACGATCCTTGAAGGGCAAGATGGTGCTATCCTTATTTCAAGCTTCACAAAACTCATGGAATTAGAATGAACAGCCCAGCTTGGGATTTCAAATTTGTGCACCAGTGTTCTCATGCAGATCTCTTTAGGACCCATATATACAGTTAAGCGGCAAATAATTTCCATGACTTTGGGCAGCAGGCAGGGGATTGTGTATTTGTCTGGACAGTCTATATATCAAGACAAAGGCTTCATTTCTGATATTCTGTGTATGAATGATTAGTTTTGGTTATTTTAGAAGAGGGATTATTTGAGCATGCCATCTCCTCCCCATCCGCTGCCCAAATGGCACAGTCCTGGAAAATCTTTATTGCTTGATTAGCTTGATAAGGCAGGCATTTTGTAAAGGGCCATCCCACAGTTTATTTTTAACAAGGAGGTCCATTTCTAAGTTGTAAAATGTGAAGCAAAAACTCCTGTGTGAATGTTTCAGATCTACGAGAGGAACTGTTATTAATAGAAATAAAAAATATATTATGCTACCCAACGTAAGAGGGCTTTTAAATAGCAGGGGCAATGTAAATTTTCATTTTCCACAATTCATCACTCTTTTAGAATCTCCACGACTTGCCAAGGATGTCATCTGCGTGGTGAGCACGAGGATTTCAAGTAAGCTTATGACAGCTCTGAATTGAAAGAATTGGAGAATGAGAAAAATGGTAGAGCTTAGATATTTCTTTCATTTCTTTTGATCAGTTTCTACTTCACAACAGCACTGATCTGCAAGATTGTCTACATTTCTAATTAAAAGGTTGCATATCAGCTGACTGTTAAAGCTCAGTATATTTTACCAGTTGAACCGATGCAATGCAGTTCACTGTCTGGAAACATATAACTTGGGTAAAATGGACCAAAACACTGTCTGCGTTTTTCAATTATCCCTGGAAGTATGCCTGGGGACTGTAATGATGAGCCTGTCAACATTTACTACTACACACACAAGGTGCATTAGGATTCAGAACAATGCATAGGTTCGGTTTTTATGCTTGAGATTTTCCAGGCCTTGCTGAAGGTTTTGTAAAAAAATAACCTAGGCTGGACCTCAGCGCTCACCTGTCAACTCACAGGACTCCAGGGCTTAGAAGGATGGAGAGGGAGGGCTGACAATCTGCATTAAACATGTACTGGTTTAATAATACACAATTCCCCAAACTCTGATAGCGGAAGCACAGTTTTTCTGGAAAAAGTTCATTCTTAAACCACAAAAAGCCTGAATGTGTTAAAATTCACCCCCTTCAGAGGAGCCCCTTCCGCATCTCTCTTAGGGTACCCCTGCCTGTACGGGCCAGTCTTGACAGACTCTGGGGTTGTGCGCCCATCTCACTCAAGAGGCCAGGGGCCAGCGCTGTCCGGAGACACTTCCGGGTCACGTGGCCAGCGTGACAAAGCTGCATCTGGCGAGCCAGAGCCGCACACGGAAACGCCGTTTACCTTCCCGCTGGTAAGCGGTCCCTATTTATCTACTTGCACCCGGAGGTGCTTTCGAACTGCTAGGTTGGCAGGCGCTGGGACCGAGCAGCGGGAGCGCACCCCGCCGCAGGGATTCGAACCGCCAACCTTTCGATCGGCAAGTCCTAGGCGCTGAGGCTTTAACCCACAGCGCCACCTGCATCTCTCTTAACCAGCAGGTAATTCTGCTGTTTTCTCTGTGACTGGGAGTGAGCAAATAATCTAGCCACATGCCTTGCAGCAACTGTGCCCCATATGGTGTCTGAATGAAAGGAGGAAAAGCAAAACTAGGGAATCATTCAGAAGTAAAGTGGGCTGCCTCTGGTTAGGTAACTGGAGCTCATAGGAACCTTTACATATTGTGGTATAGTAGCAGTTACCTTCACACAAAGTTTGGGAGTTGCTCTTTTAAGATCTGATATTTCTTGTTATGGAGAATCATAGGTCATATTTCCTTTCTGTCTCACAGATGAAAACCCTGGTGTGGTATTTTTAAATGCATACTAACAGAATTATCAAAAGTATTGGCCTGAAGGGATCACAGCCAGTTCTGACTCTCTCACAAACGTGCTTTGCTTCATTCTCACATCAGATGTACGTTTAAAAAATCTTAGGCATGTATCTTAAAAAGTGATATGTGACCCAGGCCCCATCATGACATCAGGGCTGAGCTGAGAGTAACACAATGGCTGTGAGTCATTTAGCTCCAGATGCACCTTTCTTTCTGGATATAAATTGCAAACACTAAAAATGGCATCCATCAAAGACTGCACAGTAGAACTCTGGAAAAAAAAAGCATAAGAAAAAGGAGAGAAACGGTAAAAATGTATAAACCAGGGTACTAAATTCTAGTATACACAGTAAGATAATAATAAGATATTCCCCTTCAAAAACAAAAACCCTACACCCCAAGCAGCTCAAATTCACAGGATCTCCATTTGCGTGGCTTTTTCAAGTCTCCCAGTATTATGTTCGGCAAAAGCTGCTTGTGACCCATGAGATTGAAACGGTTTTTTCCTAGAAGTTAAACACACACCAGTCGGGTTATCCTCAATGGTCTAATACAGATAGCAGTGTAAAGGTTGTTCCTTAAATAATGTTAGAGAGCAGTATAAACTCTACAAAGTAGTGCAGAAAGCTGATTTGCTCTCAGTAAATTTCCTTTCTTCTTTGGCAAAAATGGTAAATGAACAGAAACAAAAAGGAAGTCCAGTAATACATTGTGCTTAGTCACGTGATGGATGGTAGGATGGAGGCCCCAAGCAGGTATAGCTTGATTTTCTTTTTCAGCGTTGTTTTTCTTCCTCCTGCACCCGCAGTGCCAAGAGAGAAGTCCTGATGCAGCTAACAATGTAGTGTTTCTTAGGCATCGTATTTTTTACCAGTCCTGTGAATCTGCTGAAAGAGAGTCATGGAAAAAGCCATGCCAAGTATCTGAAAGAGAACAGAGGGAATAATTCAAGAATTTGAATTTGAATGGCACTTTTTAATGGTTCGGACTAGCACACCACACAAATCTCAGCAATCTTTACAATAATCCCATAAGGCTATTGTAAGACTATCATGACGGGTTGGCTGTACAGAGAATTGTGACTCGTCTGAGGCAAGTGAAATTCAAAGCAAACTGAAAGCAATTTTAGACCATTTTCTCAAATTGAAACACTTCAAAGAAAGCTCAAAGTGTTTTTGATAAATTTCCCCAGAATATTTCCCCACTTCACGCATCTGAAGAGAGCTCCGTTCCTCACGTGTTTCCTGTGCAGCTTTAGAAAGAGAGGACTGTAAGCACACTGGGTTCTTCTGCATAATCGGGACCTCTGGCTCAAGGTAAATTTCCAGCCACAAGGAAAACACATAGGATGTTTCCAAAGTAATGTTTAACATGCAACTGGTAGATGAGTTAGAAGCTGGGGGTTGGAGTTGGCCAGTAGGGATGGTCCTCTAGTATGTTTGCAGTGAGGTGAAAAACTTTTAAAATGTCCTGCTCATTCTGGTTGTTCTTTTCTGCACCTCTTTCAGCTCTATAATATCATTTTTGAGAAGTGGTGACCAAAGGAATCCAAATGTGGTTGCCCTGTATATATTTATTTTATTGGCACCTATATTTATGATCCTTTTCCTAATGGAATTTGCCTTTTTCACAGCTGCCATATATTTTAAATCAATCAATCAATCAATCAATCAATCAGTACTTGCTGGAATAGGGAGCAGAAAGGGACCAGGCTCAGGACTTCTTGCTGCAGCATCTGGTCCAGGAGTAGGAATGAGACAGATGACGTGGTTGCAGAAGAAACATAATTACATCTCATATCCCTGGATTCTCTCCTGAGCCTCCTGAGGCACATTTTAATGGCTGCCTTGAGAAGGCTTGTCAAGCTTTCTTCCCCCAACAGTGAGAGAAGAAAAAGGAGAGGAAATGAGTGCTGCCTGCCTTCTCGGGCCTTGTCTGCTACTTCTTGGCTCCCCTCTCTGCACCAGTCCCATGGCTGGTGGCTGCCTGGTCTGCGAGGACACAGCCATCTCTCTTGAGTTTAAGGGCTGTGAAAAGGTGGGGGGCACTGGTCTTGCTCCAGTCCAGTGTGCTAGGCTGGGGAAGGATGTTGAAGGCTTGTGGCTGGTGCTGATAAGCCAAGCAGCCCCTCTTCCCCACTGTTACTGGGGGGGGGGGGCAGAAACACCTGCTCAAAAGTCCAAGTTAGAGGGGTGTAGTCTTTGATGATTTTGTTTTGTTTTCCTCAACCACCTCTGTCACAGGCTCAGAACATAAACACCAACTGGGGATACGCTAGACATTCTGTTGTCACATTTACTGCATTATTCCATGGACCATAGCAAAAATGAGGCCCAAACAAGGATCCTTTGAGCTACCTACCTGCATTATGAGGATACACATCCCAACTGTCCCGAGTATATGCTTATTATCATCAAACCACATCTTGACTTTTTCATAGCAGCCCTGAAAGGGGAAGTGAAAAATGATTTGAAAATATATCAATAAAAACAATCATTTTGATAGAAGCATCCCAAAATGACGGGAAGTTCAAGTTGTATCAAAAACAAAACCTGAAAGCTTCATATATATTATTTGTTCTGCTCAGTCGTGATGAAGCCTGTTTTGTTTTTGTTTTATAAAATATTTTTATTAACAATTTTTTGTTTAAATCACAATGCCAATAAAACAATACAATATCACATCTTTTAACATAGATCTTTTCACTTCTTTGGACTCCCTCACATCTCCCGCTCCTGCATTCCTGGTTATAATTTTATTCAGCAAATTTATCCCCTTATTTTTAATCTTCATAATTAATTTTCCAATGTTATATCTCTAGTTTTGGCTATCCTTTTATTCAAATCTTAAAAAGTTTAGACATAACCAATATATTCCAAAATTTTTATCATTTCTTAAATTTATCTTATCTTCATAATTCACTTCCTTGAGCTCAATGGTGCCAAGTTGTTTATACTCTAGCATCCTTCTTAAGATTCATACAATTTACAATATTTTTGTAAATAAGTCTTAAATTTCTTCCAATCTTCTTCCACCCTCTCCTCTCCCAGGTCTCGGATTCTGCCGGTCATCTCAGCCAGTTCCATGTAGTCCGTGATGAAGCCTGTTTTGGCTTCTCAAATTAAATATGAATAAATTAAAACACATTCATGTTGACCAAATGGGTTTTGTTCATTTAAAAAAATGAGCGAGTTAAAGATACCACCAATGTTTGTTTTATATGTTGAAAAAGCAGATTCTAAGGCCATGGCAGAATGCCTCAAGGTGTTTTATTTAGAAAGCAACTCTGGCTGCCTTGTGCCAAAACCTGCGTGCCTCTTTTCTACATTGCCACTTGCTGTCAGTTTGGAACGTTAGAAAAGAATATGATAATATTATTTTTAGTGGGACTGTCCCCCTGACCATGTTATTCTCAGAATAACTCTGTGAGATGTTGAGAGGTGACCCACTGAGCTTTGGTCTCCCAGTTCCATGTCTGATATGCTGACCATTATATCAGTCTGACAAGGCACAATGGCAAGAATAATCAGTATAAATGGGGGCCTGTGATCTAATGCAGTGTTTCCCAACCTTGTGCCTCCAGCTGTTTTTGAACTACAACTCCCATCATCCCTGACTAGCAAGACCAGTGGCAAGGGATGCTGGGAATTGTAGTCCAAAAACAGCTGGAGGCACAAGGTTGGGAAACACTGATCTAATGGATGGACAGAGGCAGAAACTTGTCATCCCTCTCTTTCAGCTTTCTTTTCACTTCTCTATCTCTTCATCCACCTCAACCACAGAACATCAGGAGGTACATGTCCACACATCCACACACTTGTCGGAAGGCACATGCACTCATGCTTCTGCCATATATGCTCTGTAAGCTTATGTTGACATGAACCACATACACAGCGTTTGGAAATTGTAGTTGCACATATGAACAGGCACAGCAAACAGGCACATTTGCAAACATAGCCATTGCACACCATTGCTTTTCAAACAGACTCTTCCTAGCATCTATGCATCTTGCAGGGAGGGGAGGGGGAAAGTCAAAGGCAGAATAATTTCCTTTGGCTCGACCTAGCTGTCCCTTATAGCTCTTCAGACCTTGGCTGTGGCAACAGGCGCACCAAAACGTTGTGAGAGCGGCAAAACAGCTGCCCCAGGGGAGCTTGAGCTTTTCTGTTACTCGTAAGGAGGTACAAGTCGAGCAGCAGCCTATTTCACTCGCGCTTTGAGCAGCCTCCGCTATCTCCACCGCTACCATGTCCTGCTTCTCTTACCCCAAGGGACACACCTGCCCCCCAATCTTACACCAGGTAAAAAAAAGTAGGAAAACACCGTGACAACCGGTTCTGGCTCAAGAGCCAAATGCTTCAAATGAAATAACTCACTCAGGGATAAAGTAGGAGTGCTTACTGGACATTTTCCTCTCGCTGAGAAACTATAAGCTCAGTCAGTGATATACATTTGATCTGTTGGCTGAATAGAAGAAACTAGGGAAGAGGACAAGAAGGCAGACGGAGGCCATTTTGTTGCTTGCAGAGAGTATGCCTGAATTTGCAGCTGTGTATAAAGGGTATTTTTTCAGTGATTGTACCATCAGTGCACAATTCATTTTTTATTCCCACTGTACACCCTGCAATTTTTTGTTTTCCTATGTTTCTGAAGACTTTTAAACACAAGTATTGGTCTACTCGGCAGTATAAAGAAACCATTCTCTGCCACTGACGGGGCTCCCGGAGGTGTGAGGGAGAAGGTGGGACTGTGAAGCAACTTTGGGCCCTTCCTCTTAATTTATATGGAGCCTTCCCCCAAATTCCATCGGTGTTCAATTTTGCCTCCCTCCCTTCTCCTTGTGAGTCATGTCTTTTAGGTTGCAAGCCTGAGGGCAAGACTTACAATCTCACATTTGGAAGCCACTCTGGGGAAAATGTTTCAAGCACTCAAATAAATAAAACAGACCAGGAAATTTGCACCAATAATAGAAAAGCAGAAGGGTTAACTGACAACAAAATATGCAGAAAAATCAATTTCAGTTTATCTGATTTGTTTAACCATACCAGATGGGAATCTACTTGACTTGCATTTTTACTTTTAGGGATTTTTAAAAAAACTATTATTGTATTATATCCCAGAGGGGCCTGAAAGGATGGAGCCCTTGGAAGTCACAGACCCTGCTTACTTTGTGCAATATTTTTGCATTGCTTACCTTCAGCACATGTCCTAGGTCACAGTGGTGACCGAACAATGGTTGTAAAATAGTCTCTTAAATTGAAATATCTCTGTACCTAATACCTGCGCTCGAATGGTGTTCATGCAAGGATACCCTTTCCACAAGGAAAGAAATTAAGTTAAACTAAAGAAAAAAATCAGATTATTATGTAAGCTAAAATTACCGTTTTCCACACTAAATTCATATTAGTGGAATTCCGGCCACAGTCTTCAGAATTTTCTATGCAACATCTGTCAGGGACAGTGTTCTCACCCAGTACAAGGTACCAGTCTTTGTAATCAGTAACCCCACAGCAGTGCATCTAGGAGACAAGGACAAGATGAGACATAATGCAGCCTGGAACTGAAAGAACATTTTAGGAGTTTTGAAAAGGCTGTGTTACCTTGGACACTAGCAAGTGCAAGTCTGAGTGATAACTGCAAAGAATTAGCCTCTTGAAAAATCACCACTGTATATTTTAAACCCCAAACCTTATTTGTCACCATTTTCAGCTCATTCCACCTGTTTATTGTCAACTGTTCACTTATTGAACATGTCAATCTCTGATCCCCTTGATTAGGGGACAAAACGTCATTCCATGAGTAGAGTGAGGGGCTCCTCTCCTCACAGTCAGAAAGGACACTTCTTTTCCTGAAACTGCCTGGACTGAGAGGAGAAAGATACAAAACCCATTCTTAAAGGCAGTGCTGACGGTGTGGAGGGATTAGGACTTGGTTTTGGCCCCCAGACCCTCACCACTGACTCCACTATTAGACCATCCATCATTCCAACCGGAAGATAAACAGGGACAATTAAAAAAAACTTGAAAAGAGAGGAATCTATCACATAAGTGACTTTATTTCTAGAAGTAAAGCAATATCTGAGCATGAGCTAATAGAAAAGTTGGATGATGCCCAGTTAAATCAGTTTCAATCTCTTTAATTATGCACATTTGCAAGATATTTGGAATACAAGGGCCTTGGTTCTCTTGTGTTATTTGAGTCTCTGTAACAAATCAAAATATGACATAAAAGGAGCTGCATCTTCAGTTTATAGCATTCTTTTAGAACAATACGCAGGCGATACAGGAGGTCTCCGGTCAGTATCGGAAAAAGACTTAGGGATCATAACTGGATATCATAAATGACAATCAGTTTGGCACAGCCCATCCCTACGAACAATCTATGCTCATTTGCAGGAGGCTTCTCTCAAAATTATATTTTGCTGGCACTGGACTCCATCACATCTAGCCAAAATAAACACCAGGATCTCTCCCCTGTGCTGGAAAGGCTGTGGAGATATTGGCTCATATTTTCATCCATGATGGACTTGCATGTTGGTTTACTTCTTTTGGGAAAAGGTGTTTCACATTAATTCCAAAATTATGCAGCGAGCCCTCCCCCCCTATTTGGCTCCCTCCTTGTTATGGTTAGACTCAAATTTAAACAGTAAAATTATATGCAAGGATTTCGTATTTTTTTCTGTTATCAGCACCCTGATTAACAATAGTCCAATATTGGAAACAATCCATAGAAATCCCGTTTGAAATCTGCTTAAATACTATTTGGAATGCCTTACTCGCCACTTCAAAGATAGATACTTTGGGTCAAACTTATCTTCCTTTCTTTTCCTTTATAAATGGGGCAGAATATACTTTTATTCCACCCTCAACACAATAATCTCTGTGGAGAAGATACCTGAACTTATAATACATAAATAAACGTACAGCTTGAAACTGCTTAAGACTGTAAGAACTGGACAAGTCATTGCAGTTATATGTTGTTCTTTTTCCTGTAAGACCTATTGCAGTCGTTAAGAGTCGTCAACAGGCTCATCACAGCTATCTGCCAATCACCCAATCCCACCACCCTATTGAGTAGTACCCCTCCTCACCTTCTCACTATATAGAAGGGTCTGGTGACTTCTGTTTCAGTGTATCTGAAGAAGTGTGCACGCACACGAAAGCTCATACCAAGAACTAACTTAGTTGGTCTTTAAGGTGCTACTGGATTTTTTTTATTTTGTTTGGACTATGGCAGACCAACACGGCTACCTATCTGTAACTGGAAATATGTTGTTCTTGTATTATATGAAAAACAATATATATATATATATATATATATATATATATATATATATATATGCAGGTTTTGGTGTCCTCGGGTGTCTTCCCGTGTAAAAGTTGGGGTGTCTAGGCGACGTTTCGACGAGGTCTCACTCGTCATCTTCAGGCTGGTGCTTTCGGCTTCTTGTTACTGGAACAGAGCGGGATCTCAATGTTTGAGTTCCTATAAATACTGTAGAGGGGGTGTGGTGTCTAGCCTCCAATGTTCTGGGCAGAGAGGAAGTTCCCAGGCTAGTGTGCCTTTTCTTCTTTTGTTCCTTAATTACTTGAGAGATACCTTGAGTGATTTCTTGAGTGATATCCTGAGTACCACTTAGGTGGGTCATTAGGTGTGGATTAGTTGCTAAAGTCTTTGTGTCTTGACCTCTTGAACTTTGTGAAGAGTTTTCCTGAGAAGATGGCTGTATTGCACTTAGTTGTGCTTTGGCTTGGCTTCGTGTATAGGGGCGAGCTGTGGTTTTGTGGCTTGTGTCAGCCAGATCTGCGTAGGGATTGCAGGGGGGTGCAGCATCCGGAGGTGCCACCATGGACTGGCTACTGGATGGTGTCAGTAATTCATCTGTGGAGAGGGTCTGGGTTTGGGTCTGGTGTGGTTGATTGGTGTTGGCGTTCTGTGTGCCTCTGGATCTGGTGTCAGTTTTTGTGGGGAGGGCTAATTTCCAGATGTCTGGCAAGCGGGATGTGTCGTCACGCTTGTTCATGTTGTGAGGGTGTTTCTCTATCTCGATGGCTTCCATGATTATTCTCTTGTGGTGATGTTCCGTGTTAAAGAGCAATTTGGAATCTGCAAAATTAATTTCGTGTCCAGTTTCTTTCATGTGACCCTCTCCACAGATGAATTACTGACACCATCCAGTAGCCAGTCCATGGTGGCACCTCCGGATGCTGCACCCCCCTGCAATCCCTACACAGATCTGGCTGACACAAGCCACAAAACCACAGCTCGCCCCTATACACGAAGCCAAGCCAAAGCACAACTAAGTGCAATACAGCCATCTTCTCATGAAAACTCTTCACAAAGTTCAAGAGGTCAAGACACAAAGACTTTAGCAACTAATCCACACCTAATGACCCACCTAAGTGGTACTCAGGATATCACTCAAGAAATCACTCAAGGTATCTCTCAAGTAATTAAGGAACAAAAGAAGAAAAGGCACACTAGCCTGGGAACTTCCTCTCTGCCCAGAACATTGGAGGCTAGACACCACACCCCCTCTACAGTATTTATAGGAACTCAAACATTGAGATCCCGCTCTGTTCCAGTAACAAGAAGCCGAAAGCACCAGCCTGAAGATGACGAGTGAGACCTCGTCGAAACGTCGCCTAGACACCCCAACTTTTACACGGGAAGACACCCGAGGACACCAAAACCTGCATATATATATATATATATATGCGACGTTTCGACGAGGTCTCACTCGTCATCTTCAGGCTGGTGCTTTCGGCTTCTTGTTACTGGAACAGAGCGGGATCTCAATGTTTGAGTTCCTATAAATACTGTAGAGGGGGTGTGGTGTCTAGCCTCCAATGTTCTGGGCAGAGAGGAAGTTCCCAGGCTAGTGTGCCTTTTCTTCTTTTGTTCCTTAATTACTTGAGAGATACCTTGAGTGATTTCTTGAGTGATATCCTGAGTACCACTTAGGTGGGTCATTAGGTGTGGATTAGTTGCTAAAGTCTTTGTGTCTTGACCTCTTGAACTTTGTGAAGAGTTTTCCTGAGAAGATGGCTGTATTGCACTTAGTTGTGCTTTGGCTTGGCTTCGTGTATAGGGGCGAGCTGTGGTTTTGTGGCTTGTGTCAGCCAGATCTGTGTAGGGATTGCAGGGGGGTGCAGCATCCGGAGGTGCCACCATGGATTGGCTACTGGATGGTGTCAGTAATTCATCTGTGGAGAGGGTCTGGGTTTGGGTCTGGTATGGTTGATTGGTGTTGGCGTTCTGTGTGCCTCTGGATCTGGTGTCAGTTTTTGTGGAGAGGGCTAATTTCCAGATGTCTGGCAAGCGGGATGTGTCGTCACGCTTGTTCATGTTGTGAGGGTGTTTCTCTATCTCGATGGCTTCCATGATTATTCTCTTGTGGTGATGTTCCGTGTTAAAGAGCAATTTGGAATCTGCAAAATTAATTTCGTGTCCTGTTTCTTTCATGTGTTGGAAAAGAGAGGAAGTTTTTTCTTCTTTTTTGACGGCATTC
This sequence comes from Podarcis gaigeae, assembly GCF_964106915.1. Classification (NCBI taxonomy): domain Eukaryota; kingdom Metazoa; phylum Chordata; class Lepidosauria; order Squamata; family Lacertidae; genus Podarcis; species Podarcis gaigeae. The sequence continues at coordinate 5,600,436 of NC_139685.1, forward strand.
TTGTGTTCTGCGATACGTGCATTTATTCGTCTGTTTGTTTGTCCAATGTACGTGGCTGGGCAGACTTTGCAGGGTATTTCATAGATCCCTTGGTTTTCCAACTGGATTTTATCCTTGGGGTTTCTGAGGATATTGGCTATTTTTTGGTTGGTGCAAAAGGCTGTTTTGATATTGTGTTTATGGAGGATTTTGCTAATTTTATCTGTAGTGCCCTTGATATAAGGAAGGAGGGCCATGCCATTGTTTTCTTCTGTGTCTTGGTTTTTGGGGGGTGTTTCCTTTTGGATTAGCTTCGTAATCCTGTTTTGCTGGTATCCATTGGCAATTAACACATTTGAGAGATTCTGTAACTCAGTTGTCAAGTGGTCTTTGTCAGCCAGGCGTTTGGTTCTGGAGATGAGAGTCTTGGCTACGGAGTTTATTTGTGCAGGGTGGTGGTGTGATTGTGCATGTAAGTAGCGGTTGGTGTGTGTTTTTTTCTGGTAGATAGTGTGTCCTAGGGAGCCATCAGGTTTTTTGTAGATTAGGACGTCAAGGAAGGGAAGTTGGTTGTTGGCTTCTATTTCCATAGTGAATTGTATTTTGGGGTGTAAGTTGTTGAGATGTGTGAGGAAGCTATCCAGTTTTTCCTTCCCGTGTGGCCAAATTACAAAGGTGTCGTCAACATATCTGAGCCAAAGTTTGGGTTTGTGTTCTGACTTGTCTAAAGCATTGGTTTCAAAGTGTTCCATGTACAGGTTTGCGATGACCGGTGAGAGGGGTGATCCCATAGGTGCTCCTTCTATCTGTTTGTATCTTTGTCCATTGTGGATGAAGTACGTGTTGGTTAGGCAGTGGTTGGTCAGGTCCAAGATGTATTCGGGGGGATTGTATTTGTTTTGAATAGCTGTCAAGGCTTCATTAATGGGCACTTGTGTGAAGAGAGATACAACATCGAAGCTCACAAGTAGGTCATTAGGATGTAGGTTTTGCTTCTTTATTGTTTCTATGAACTGGAAGGAGTTTGGTACGTGTGAAGAGATGGATTCTGCATAGGGCTGAAGTTGCTTGGCGAGAAATTTAGCGAGATTTTGTAGAGGTGAGCCTATGGAGCTGACTATTGGTCTGAGTGGTGTTCCTTCTTTGTGTATCTTGGGGAGGCCGTAGAGTTTGGGGCATCTGGATGATTTTTCTCTGGGGATGATTCTTAGCTGGATTTCTTCACTGATAGGAGAGGCTTTTATTTTGGATTTGGTGGTTTTTTCCAGATAGGTGGTGGGATCTGTTTTTATAGGTTTGTAGGCAGGATCTTGGAGTAGCTTTGATAGTTTTGCTTGGTAGTCCGATGTGTTCATCACCACTGTGGCATTACCTTTGTCTGCTGGGAGAATGATTATGTTGTTGTCTTTCCTCAGGTTGGTGAGTGCTTTCTGTTCTTCTTTGTGTAAATTGCTTCTGGGTGGTTTGCTGGAGCAGAGGATGTTGGTGACTTCAAGTCTGATTTTATTGGCTTCATCTGGGTTGAATTTGGTTAGGCTAGCTTCGACTCCGCATATGATGTTTTCCGTGGGGATGCGTCTCGGGGCGACTGCAAAGTTGAAACCTTTGGAGAGTACTTTGGTTTCAGTTGTGGTGAGGATCCTGTCTGATATGTTATGTACTGTTTGTTTCATGGGTTGCTGTGGAGGGTGGCCGGGCTTCTGGCGTTTCTCTAGTTTGTGGAGTTTGTTGGTGTGTGTGTCTGTCTTATGTGAGGTCTCCGTTTCAGCTCTCCAGACGGCTAGTTGTTTGCATTTGTCCCAGAGTGCAGGGTGGATTTTGTTACAGAGTTTGAGGTGAAGAGTGAGTAGATCTTTGTTGGTTTGGTCTAGTAGGTATCTTTTCTTGTGTAGTTCGTTTCTGATTAGGGATAGTTCAGTTCGTTTCAGGATCCTTTCGGTGGCTGGGGTTTTAGAATGGAATTTAAGTTGGAAGCATGTGGGAATTAATTTGTTGTCTCGGCAGTTGCGTAGGAACAAGAGATCACATAAGATGGTGGCTCTTCGGACTTCTAGTTTCTCGTAGGTTCTTGTCAGCTGGAAGGTTTCCTCCCCGTAGAGGTAAGATATTTGCTTTCGTAGATTTTCACGGGTACAGGAATGCAGGTTTTGGTGTCCTCGGGTGTCTTCCCGTGTAAAAGTTGGGGTGTCTAGGCGACGTTTCGACGAGGTCTCACTCGTCATCTTCAGGCTGGTGCTTTCGGCTTCTTGTTACTGGAACAGAGCGGGATCTCAATGTTTGAGTTCCTATAAATACTGTAGAGGGGGTGTGGTGTCTAGCCTCCAATGTTCTGGGCAGAGAGGAAGTTCCCAGGCTAGTGTGCCTTTTCTTCTTTTGTTCCTTAATTACTTGAGAGATACCTTGAGTGATTTCTTGAGTGATATCCTGAGTACCACTTAGGTGGGTCATTAGGTGTGGATTAGTTGCTAAAGTCTTTGTGTCTTGACCTCTTGAACTTTGTGAAGAGTTTTCCTGAGAAGATGGCTGTATTGCACTTAGTTGTGCTTTGGCTTGGCTTCGTGTATAGGGGCGAGCTGTGGTTTTGTGGCTTGTGTCAGCCAGATCTGTGTAGGGATTGCAGGGGGGTGCAGCATCCGGAGGTGCCACCATGGATTGGCTACTGGATGGTGTCAGTAATTCATCTGTGGAGAGGGTCTGGGTTTGGGTCTGGTGTGGTTGATTGGTGTTGGCGTTCTGTGTGCCTCTGGATCTGGTGTCAGTTTTTGTGGAGAGGGCTAATTTCCAGATGTCTGGCAAGCGGGATGTGTCGTCACGCTTGTTCATGTTGTGAGGGTGTTTCTCTATCTCGATGGCTTCCATGATTATTCTCTTGTGGTGATGTTCCGTGTTAAAGAGCAATTTGGAATCTGCAAAATTAATTTCGTGTCCTGTTTCTTTCATGTGTATCAGCCATCTTCTCAGGAAAACTCTTCACAAAGTTCAAGAGGTCAAGACACAAAGACTTTAGCAACTAATCCACACCTAATGACCCACCTAAGTGGTACTCAGGATATCACTCAAGAAATCACTCAAGGTATCTCTCAAGTAATTAAGGAACAAAAGAAGAAAAGGCACACTAGCCTGGGAACTTCCTCTCTGCCCAGAACATTGGAGGCTAGACACCACACCCCCTCTACAGTATTTATAGGAACTCAAACATTGAGATCCCGCTCTGTTCCAGTAACAAGAAGCCGAAAGCACCAGCCTGAAGATGACGAGTGAGACCTCGTCGAAACGTCGCCTAGACACCCCAACTTTTACACGGGAAGACACCCGAGGACACCAAAACCTGCATATATATATATATATATATATATATATATATATATATATATATATATAAAGTTTTCTGCTTTGGGGATGTTTGATAATGTTATAAACAACATGAGCCAATGCACAAACTACCATACAGCAATTCATTATAAATTGTGACTTATCTGCATCTTAGAAAGGCTGAGACCTCCGAGTACATTTACATTTTACCTTTTTCTGCAGCATGGAACTCAAAGCAGCAAACATGGAGTTCCCAGGTCTCCCAGCTTAAATTCACCAGACCCAAAACTGCTTAACTTCAGCAAGGCAATCACATCATGTCCCCTCAGACAATAGGACTGTCCCATGAGATGTATTAACAGGGCAGCGTTAGGGGGCCATTTGCAAAAAATAAATAAAATGTTCATGTCATTACCTCTGCCTGAATGATATTCCAAGCATTCTTCAGCCCAACATTATTTTCCGTGTTGTACAGCTTGAGCCCTTCTTTCAAATCCTGCTTCGCATTTTCATTAACCTATTTTGTATAAACAAACACCAACAAGGTCACAGTCATTACATAAATAGTGTAACCTTTTGGTATGATCTGATTAGGAATGTATATGTGTGGGAAAACAACAGACTCTCTTCCCATCATATCAGAGTTTTCAAGCTGAGACTGAAAGCCATTTGCAGAAATAAAATACCTACCGCATGGTGACAATTCCAGATTAAAAGACACGTTAAAATATCCTCCAAGGTATGAAAAAGGCCCTTTTTCATGTGCCTCCTCCACGAGAAGTCCAGAAGGTGGCAACAGAAGAACGGGCCTTTTCTGCAGTGGCTCCCAGTTTGTGGAATGCTCTCCCCAGGGAGATTTGCCTGGCACCTTCACTACATATCTTTAGGCATCATGCGAAAACCTTCCTTTATCCTTTATCTGTGGCCTTTTAGAAGTGGCCAGGATTTTTAAAAATGCTTTTAATGTATTGCTTTATCCTCTGGGTGGCGGTTTTTGTTATTTGTTTTGGCTGTAAGTCACTTTGGGTTGCCCTGGACAAGTTAAACTGAAGAAGAAGAGGAGGAGGAGGAGGAGGAGGAGGAGGTTGTTGTTGTTGCCTGGTGTAGTTTCCATCTCTTTTGTGCTCCTCAAAGCATTGTGGCTTCCACAGGAGCCAAACAGTCAGGGGCGTGCTCACGGTGCCAGCCAGACTTCTAAATTTCCCTTCTGCCTGGTTCTTGCAGCAGTTCTCTAATGTGCTGATTGTCACCTTTCTGCAGGACCTTCTTTGATATGTCTATTTTAATGCCAGTTATCTGGGGAGGGAGCTGGAGGAGGAATATTCATAAGAAAGTAGCTTGTCTTCTGAGATAACAGAGCTCTCTGAATGCCTACCTTGTCCATATAAACGAAGAACAAAATGAGTAGTATCAGCTCAGCCAGGAGAATGATCAGCAAAACAATAAAAAACTGGGGAAGCAAAAGGAGGAAGAATGTTACAATCACTTGAAGCTTTAATATACCTTATGTAAATGGCAGTGTGGGAAATAGTAACATACTTAGTAACATAATTAAATATTGCAATTAAAGTAACATTGAAATGTATCACCATTTTCTTAATTTTCTTTGAAATTATTAAGTGGAAATTCTTAAGGTTATTCTCAGACCACCTTGTGAACTTTTTTGTTTTAATTTTATTGGGAAAGTGTGTATTACACAAAAAACAAAAACCTTGTGTATTGTGAATGTACGGTACATTTGCTTGCATTGATGCACGAACCATTCCAAAGTTCATTCACCTTTTCTACAGGGCATGATCCTGACTTAGTGCAAACATCATCATCATCATCATCATCATCATCATCATAATCTTATTTATATCCCGTCCTCCCCAGCCGAAGCCGGGCTCAGAGCGGCTAACAACAATAAAAGTAACACAGCATTCTAAAATCAATTCAAAATCAAATGAATGGCAACATGCAGATTCCTGGAGAGAAGATTGGCCATTTTATACCTCCTGCTGCTGCCGAGCTAAGCCATGGTTTACTTGACGGTTGTGTCCAGACTAGGCCTGGGTGATATATCGATATATTGCCCAGAACCGGTTTGAGGAGTAGACCGAAATGAAGGGCTCACTCAGTGGTATATCGCTGGTGAAACTGCCACTGCTCCGGAGTCGCTCTGCTAGCAGCGTCTGTTGGAGGGTGTGTCAAGAGTTCCTTCCTCCAGCAGGTGTGACTCAGGAGCGGCGGTGGTTTCACCAGCGATATACCACTGAGTGAGCCCGACATCGCGGTTGGCTCCTCATACAATGCAGAGGGAGAAACAAGCTGTATTGGGGGGGTGCTGATACAGCTTGTTACTCCCTCTGTGTCTTTAACCTGCTCGACCGAGGAGTGTGCAGGTGCCTTTGCCCCAGCTTAGAAGTTTAAGGAGCCCTGATGCTCCTGCCGCCCGGATGTGAGCGGGGAGAGCCCTGGGGCTGTCTCAGCTGGGGAGGGGGAACAAGCTGCGTTGTCCCAGCCCATGAGCGCCTGGGTGAAACCGCCTCAACTCCCGAGGTGAGAGCTGGGGCAGTTTCAGCCGGTGCCTCACAGGCAGAGGCCAATGCACCTTGTTTTTTCAGCATCGCATTGTATTGCCAAACCTCAATGTTGAAAAGCTGATATCGCCCAGCCCTAGTCCAGCCCCCGACTCGTGGTTTATCTCACTTGCTAACTTACGCTTAGGAGGAGGCACTTGTTTTCCTTGATAGCACCCAAGCAGCCTAGGAAGCCAGTCACCATGATGATAGTACCAATGGCAATGACCAGGTTTGCTGCCGACAGTGAAGGGAAGCTGGGAGAAAAGGTGGCAAAGTTTCCTTGTGACACGGACAGCCATATTCCCACACCCAAGAGACCGCAGCCACATAACTGAAAAGAAAGACAAAAACAAAGATGCATTTTTTAAAAAGCCAGCCCAAAAAGGTATACAGTGGTGCCTTGCAAGACGAAATTAATTCGTTCCGCGAGTTTTTTCGTCTTGCAATTTTTTCGTCTTGCGAAGCACAGACTTTGGAAAAGTCTTCAAAAACCTCAAAAAAGGCTACCACACCGCGTGCTATGAGTTGCTCCTCGAAGTCAAGTCGCAACTGTACCCCCTGAATGCACGGTTTTAAGAAAAAGGAAACAAACTCGCAAGACAAAGGAAACAAACTTGCAAGACGTTTTCGTCTTGCGAAGCAAGCCCATAGGGAAATCCGTCTTGTGAAGCAACTCAAAAAACGAAAAACTCTTTCGTTTTGCGAGTTTTTCATATTACGAGGCTTTTGTCTTGCGAGGTACCACTGTATGTTGAATCTCCTAGACAGCAGCTGCAATTAAAGCTGTTTAGATGTGAGTCTGTCTTTGATTTTAGGGGTTTTGATTTAAGAACTTACTGGTCTACTGACCACCTTTTCAGGTTTTCTCCTGTAAGTTCTATTAAGGATAAGGATTTTGAACACATGAAAACAACTTTTTTTCAAGAACCCCCTCCCCCATTCTTTTCCATCAGACTAAAAAAAAAATGCATATTATTGAACACCAAGCACAGACCATCATCGAACACTAATTTATAGAGTAATAGAGATAAAGTGTCAGCAAGATGAGTGGGGGAAATCACTCCAGAAGGAGGAGTGCTGCCTTGACAAAGAAGAAGGAAACGGGTAGGAAACCGCAAAGTTTTGAATAATAGAATTTGGGGTACCCAATGAAATTGATTGAAGGAGGTTCAGGACAGACAAAAGAAATGACTTCTGCACACAGCACAGTATAAACTTGAGCTCCTGGCCACAATATGTAGTGATGGTCACTCGGTTTGTTGGGTTTAAAAGAAAGCTACACAAATTCTCAAATGACAAATCTATCCCTGATTATTAACCAGAATTATGCTCAGTTTAAACATTCATTTGAATATCAGATGCTATAGATGAGGGATGGGGAAGATGTGGCACTCTGTGTGGTGGAGTCCCATTCGCCCCAGCTAAAATGGCCAATGGTTGAAGAATGAAGAAATCCCAACAAAAGAGCAGTGGCAAGAAAAACTGATGAGCTATGCGTAATTGGCCAAGTTCACATATAAACTGCCTGACAAGGACAATTGTGACTTCAAGGAAGAATGGGAACTTTTTACAAATTATCTAAAAAGACAACAAAATGATTTGGACTCCTTGGCAGGTTTTGAATAAACATACACCAATTTATTAGTTGAATATATGATAGATAAGACAATGATATGTACAATTTTACAACTCTGCATTACTAATTTACGCTGCGCATCCAATATGTGCAAAGAAACCAGAGACGGGAGCTGAGGGAAGTCCAGGGGGGCAGGGGGGAGAGAGAGGGGAGGGGGGGAAAGGGGGGAGGGAAATGTAAATGGTTATATTGATTGATAATTTGTTTGTTTATACACACACACACACACACACACACACACACACACACACGAATGGGCAATGGTTAGGGATGATCAGAGTGGCGTTAGATAATAAAGGGCCACATATTTTCCCCTCCTGTTGTAGGCCAACAACTGAGAAGGACTCTTGCCTTCATGCCCTCATTTTATTTATTTAACAAAATTTATGTTTAGCTTGACTTTGGTAAAACCTCTAAGCAATTAACAAGAAATACTGAAATTATCAATAAAAAAGTTAAAAGCAATTAAAGTATTTAAAAATATTTAAAATTAACAGCAAAAGCCGTTGAAACATTATCAACATCCTGGAGTGATCTGCCTGACTACTGTACTAGATATTATAATGAAATATGATATCACATAGTATAATGATACCCAAGTGTGTGTTGGGTGTTCAGCTTTTAGCAGGACGGAGTAGGATTTGCCCTTTTTATGTTATTACATTAGGAGCACCTTTATCTATTTGATTATTTTAAATTTTGTACCATGGATGATTTTATAAGTGTAAGTCACTCTGAGGCTAATGCTAATGTCAATATTAATATACCGTATTTTTCGGCCCATAGGACGCACCTAGTTTTTTTGGGGGGAAATAAAGGGGAAAAAATTATTTTCCCCCCAGGTGCTCTGCGCTTATCCCGAAGCTTGGGGCGTGCGGAGCTCAGCGCGCCCCAAGCTTCTGGGTGCTGGCAAAGTCTCCGCTAGCCTTGGGATAGCCGCGTGACTTCGCACGGCTCTCCCACGGCTAGCGGAGCGCTGCGCTAATCCCGAAGCTTGGGGCGTGCGGAGCTCAGTGCGCCCCAAGCTTCTGATTGCCGGCAAGGTCTCCGCTAGCCCTGGGAGAGCTGGGTCTCCCACGGCTAGCAGATAGCTTCCTGAAGCCTGGACCCCCCTCGTTCTCCAAGCTTCAGCGAAAGCCTGCATTCGCCCCATAGGACGCACACACATTTCCCCTTCATTTCTGGAGGGGGAAAAGTGCGTCCTATAGGGCGAAAAATATGGTACTGTTAGAAATGGGATGCTACAGCAAGTTGTCTCTTGAAACAGGGCTTTCAGCATCTTCAGCATCTCACCTCCTGCGACACCAGTGCTCTGGGCTGATTATACATGGCAAGGACATATAGAGGCTGCCATGCTGGTCCAAATGCTGTCACCTGACCCCCCAAACCAGTGAAGATCCCCAGGCCCTATAAAGCCCCATCTTTCTGGGAAGGTCCAGTGGACGGACCTCTCTCTCCTTGTGCCTTGTGTCTCTTCTTCATAGAATCATAGAGTTGGAAGAGAAAACAAGGGCCATTGAGTCCAACCCCCTGCCAAGCAGGAAACACCATCAGAGCACTCCTGACATATGGTTGTCAAGCCTCTGCTTAAAGACCTCCAAAGAAGGAGACTCCACCACACTCCTTGGCAGCAAATTCCACTGTCGAACAGCTCTTACTGTTAGGAAGTTCTTCCTAATGTTTAGGTGGAATCTTCTTTCTTGTAATTTGGATCCATTGCTCCGTGTCCGCTTCTCTGGAGCAGCAGAAAACAACCTTTCTCCCTCCTCTATGTGACATCCTTTTATATATTTGAACATGGCTATCATATCACCCCTTAACCTCCTCTTCTCCAGGCTAAACATGCCCTTAGCCGTTCCTCATAAGGCATCATTTTCAGTCTGACATGAGACCATCAGCCCATCCATGGCAATGCTTCCTGCCTCTTGACCTCTGTTCCTGTTGACCGGGTGTAGTACCAGACTTCCAGCCTGTCCATGACTGTATACCTCTGGCCCACGTAGCCACTGCCTTCCCACGCTCCACGCCTGACCGAAGCAGGGAGCCCTTGACTTTGCTTCAGCAGGGCTCTTCTTACCTTGTTAGAGCAGTCCTGTTGCCACCAGTCTTGCTGGACTGCGCTGTGTCGAAATGCTTGGCATTCCTTCCTCACTTTGTTCGGCTCCCTGTGAGTCCGGTATAACCTGTCCTTGAATCCCCACAGTTAGAATGATTCTATCACCCCCCGAGAATTTGTCTGATAGCCCACCTGCCCTGGTTGTTAAATGAGAAGGCCAGGCATTTGTTCAGGCTCAAAGCAAAAGTCCCAAACTTCAGAGGGTTCGAAAACACCTCTCCATGTGCAAATTGTATTGTGATATTCCATTACAAATGGCATTAATCTGCTTAAAGGGCCACTTGTGGATTGGGGGAAAGCACTATTTTTAATCCCACAGCACAGGAAGCCATCAAAATGAATATGCAGTGTGTGTTTAGTAATTTACTGATAATCTAAAGTGAAGAATTAGAATACTGGCCTAGTTGTGCTTGGGTGAATGACATCACTGGAATACTAGAAGCTATTCATAATAAATATGGATTTCATACTGGAGTATAGAAATATTTAAGCTTAAAAAACAAACACCTCACTACCCAGTGGAGGCAGTAGGTGCTGAACATTCTTATCCAAATGGTTGCTTTAAAAAAACAACACACACATTAAAATTTACTGCTGTGTATACAATTTTACCAGTTTTCATTCTCTGTCTATCTGGCATCTCTCTGATGCAGTACAGTATATGACTACAAATTGTCAGGAGCACTGGCTTCTAGGGGCTGAGCCCTTTTGCCCCCCTCCCTATATTTTTGGGGGAAGGATTGAGCTGCCCGATGTCCTAAAAGCATGGAGCCAAAGTGCGGAGTAGAGAGAGGTGCGCCTCCAGTGCCTGGCACCTTCTCCTCTTCTTCTCCTGCTGCAGATGGAAAGCAGAGCTTCCATCTCTCCATCCATTCCACTCCTCCAGCATCACAGCTCCACCATTTGGCTGTTTTATGCGCCAAACACCTGTGTGAAGGATTTTTCCATTTCACCATCTCTTCCCTCCCAATTCTACCATTTCACTCTCCTGTTCTGGCAATCCTTTATTGATATTGTTCTCCAAAGCCTCTGTGTCCTCTTAAATTACATTTTCCATTTCATCCTTCTCTGGTCTTGTTTTCATTCACCATTTTATCAGCCTCATCTCTAATTACTTTTAATTGTTCATCCAATAATTACCGAACTGCAGTAATTAGTTTGGGCAAGATCATGGCTGCAGTTTCAGCCACTTCCAATACACAAGGCAGTCCTTCCACTCTGCAAGCAACAACTTTCAAAGTAACAAGAAGTTAATCCCTTTGTTTTGATTTCTTATTTGAAGTGAAAGCTGACATTTGGCTATCATCAAATGCCACATTGCTATCTCCATCTGCAAGGAGCTGACAAAAGATCTTCAGAATACTATGAATTCCTCCCTGCAAATCTCTTTATCTTATCACACACACCCCACAGACACCATAGGTGTGTGCAGGGTGTGTGCCCAGGCACACCCTAAAGTTTCACCCCCAAACCCCAAACCAGGGATCAATGGAAGCAGGCACAGAGAGATGCAGGCAGAATAAAAAGGCTAGGATTAGGGTTAGGTATTTGCTATGTGTTTGTTATGTGCATCTTAGATATTAGGTGTTGGGATTAGGTTAGGGGGTTGTTGTGGAGGTTAGGATTAGAGTTTAAGAATAGGGTTAGAGTTAGGGTGTTAGCTTAAGGGTTGGGCTTAGGCCAAGGTTTAGGGCTTGGGCTAGAGCTAGAGCTAACATTAGGAGTTAGGGTTAAGATTAGGGTGAGTGTGTCTGTTTAAAATGAAGGTTGGATTAGGAATAAAGTTGATTTAGAATGAGGGGGAGGGTTAGGTGTACGGTTCAGTTAGTTTTAGGGTAAGGTTTGGGGTGGTAGTAAAGGTTTGGGATTAGGGTTTGGGCAAGTTGTTAGGGTTGGGGTCAGGGTTAAGGGTTAGGTTTATGGGGGAATGTGGGTCTGCTTTTTATTTTATTTGAATGACATGCTCTCATGACTGTGGCTAATGCTTAATGCATCATTCTTAATGGCATCACTAGGGGCTGCCCATAGACTCAGGTTTGAGCCCTGACATCTCGGGTCTGGGGTTCTCCTGACTTGGCAACCTTAGAAGCATCTGTGTCACTCCAAGTGAATACTGTGCATTGATGGCCTGCACTCATCTACATGTGAAAATAGATTTTTCTTATCCAGTCAATAAAATTATTGCCAAAATATTGACACTGAAAAAAGTATGCAACTAAATATTTCCATTCTATGCTGGTTCATTGTGGTCTCTACACATTCATTTCCATCAGTATGTCTCTTTCTAAATATTTAAAAAGTTTGTTATCAGAAGAGGCACAATACAACACAATATTGCCGAAAATATTTGCTATATCAATAGAACCATTTGCATTAAACATAAAGACAAAATTTACAGCATTACTAAAAATAATATTGGCTACAAGATAAACATTTGTGGCACTTGTGGGGAATCTCTTTGGCTCTGAGTGTCAGATCATTATCAGGCTTGGCCTTATGGGTTAAATTTGACAGCTGGGCAGGGTTGGTCACCTGTCAATCACTTGACATCACTAAAAATGAGAGGGGAACCTTTGTTTTAGCAGGAGGTTCAATGCGAACCCCTTCCTTATCACCAGGAGTTTAAAGAGGGCTGTCTTAAGCATATCCAGCGCCAGGGTAAAAAACTCCCTCGGTCCCGGCCCCCCCCCCCCCGGTTTCCCAGAGTTTTTTAGGGAGGACGGCGCTGCTGGCGGGGCTGGAGGAGGCGGGCAGTGGTTGAAGGGCGGCTCCGCCAGTGAGGAAGATGCGAGGCTGGACGCAGCGCCTCCCGGCGAGGCTGGCCGCTTTGTGCCACGGTGGCCATGATAGACGGAGGCTCTGGGCACAGCGCTGCTTCGGTGCGGCATGGTGGAGGCGGGCGAGGGTGGCAAGCTGATGCTGGGAGGCGCCGTGTCCAGCCTCCATCTTTTCCCTGGCACCCTCCAGAACTTGGCGCACTGGCGCCCCGCGCCACCAGCCTCTATGGGTAAGACGCCCCTGTGCTTAAACATGCTAAAATGAAAAATATTTTCCTCCACTTTAGCAGGGTTTGAATGAAAGCTGTCCCAGCAAAGCTGAATTTACCATTTTGTCCAAATATACTGTTGCACACTACCCCAATCTCTGAGCGGGGCAAGATTCCAGTGGTTCCACGTGCTTACCCAGAGTTCAGTTTCCTTGGAAAGAAGCACAGCAGAGACTGTGGTGTCTTTATGATATATGATTTACACATATATACAACCTGCACCCACGATGGATGGTCTCACAACACTTACAGCCCAGAAGGTCTTGCTTCTCCCACAGTCACAGACTTGGATTCCAGCAGAAGTAAGCATGGCTCTCACCACTCTGGCCTGTCTTCTTCACTACCAGCCCATTCACCTGCCCTCTGGTACAGAGCAGCTTCCTTTGTCAGTCTAAGGACAATACTTAGGTGGTATCCATGACCCTTGCTTGGCTAATTCAATAGTGGAATCCTACATTACATTTTAACCCTCACCGGAACCAAGACTCCAACAATTTCAAGAGACTTGGGCATCAGGCCAATTAACCCCTCAAACTCAAAACAATATGTTGAGAAATTGTTGAAGCTAGACAAAGCCTTGTCTTGCTGGGAAGTGCTACTGCTGACACCTGTCATTTTAATTCCTCAGCAATGACAGATTTATATGGCCAGCTAGCGTGAATCGTGAAGCGCGTGAAATTCTTAATTTACCACTACAAAATTGAATGCATAACAGACAAAGGTGATTCAGAAACTAAAAATGTTGAACACCCCTTCTGTAAAATTCCTCTACATTCCATTCTCTGGAGCACAAAGAGGAAAATACAAATAATTCTTTTAAAAAGTTTCAAAATGTTATACTTAATACATTACTGTCCACATGGGACAGTGATCACTGTAGGATTTCACTCTCAATCTCACAATTTGCTCCAGTTTTTAGAGATCCAGACTCCAATGAACATACTGGAAGTTCTGATTTATTGAATAAAACATATTGTTACCTAAACTTCAAAAAATAATCTGATGGATTTTGAAATAATTTGTGGCCAGGCACAAGTTCTTTTAAATATATATATTGTATATGAACACTACAGCTGTAGCACATTATAAACGAAGATGAAAAAAAGATCTAGAAGGAAAATTTCTACAAGGCTTGGTCTTTCCTTTTCAGACCTATAAATTAATTTACTGTGACCTCATGATTGAGAGAGAACTGCATAAAAATGACAATAAAAATACAATTTAACACCTCTGAAATTACCTATAAAGATGAGAATAGTCATTGCTGGCACTATGCCAAAAACAGAATCCTGCAGATTTCCTCATTTAGTGGACATGTCACACAGCTCAAGCATTTTGGAAAATGATTATCAGCGCATTAGCCTTCTTTACCATTGTCAATGTGCCTTTGGAAATGTGCCTTTGTCTTCTTAATTTTATACTGAACCTAGTTTTCAGAACAAAACATGATGTAGTATTAAATACACTAGAGGTTGCTAGAGTGATTTGTGCTTATCATTGGATATGAACAGAGCTACCTTTGAAAAAATAATAGCTGGGGAAATTGTGGAATGCTCTTTTATTAATCAAACTGATGGTGCTCAAGAAATCTCTCAATGCATTTTAACATGTTTGTGACATGGGAGAAACATGCTGTTTCTATAAGGAACTCTTTGGACCTGAGCTATAACCATGCTGAATGGTTAACAGGAGGTAATATTATGCCTATTGTAAATGTGTTTTATATAAGAGAAACATGGCATTGCTATGGGCTGTATATCTTTTAAGCTTTCGTATGTTTTGATACTTATATGAAATAAAATTATAAAAATCTATTTACGCAGTCAACATCACTAACTCAGAAAGCTGAACTGGATATAAAAATACATTTTAAAAATAATTGAACTTAAAAACATTTTTAAAAGACTAATTAGTATATAGGTGCATAATATTTCACGTTGTGCATACTTAACACACTACATATCTCATTTTAAAAACTGCATGGCTTGAGCTCTAGAAGCAACAGCTGCCGGCTGATCTTCCCTTCCCATTCTTTTAAATGGGCTTCAGATTCTTCTCGCAGACACACAAATCAGATGGGTGCTTATCTAAAGATTTGACTCGGCTGATATTTTTTTCTAAGTGGTCATTTGCGGGCTGAGTCAGGCCACCTGGAAGCCAAATTTCACTCCCCCCACCATCTTGTTCTATTTTACGAAAATAAAACAGCATTCATTTGTAATTAATGGACCCGCTTAATTCAGGAAGTAAATCTTGTTTCCACCACTGTCTTTCATCAGCTTTATACCAAGTTATTTTTATGTCCTCATAGCTTCATAAATAGGTAGAATAAGATATAAGGCAGAACATCTGCTAGTCAAGTTAACATAAGCAATATTCTGTCTTACGACACTTTGTGCCATAGCTCAAAGAAGATTTCAAAAGGTTACAGAATGATCTGTTCCACCTCATCCTCTTGTCCAGTTTGAGAGATTCACGTGGCAAGCATGCTTTTTCAAAATCAGGATGCCAAAATGGGCACTGCTTGAGAGGAGATAAAGCTAGCTGGCTGGACCCACAAAGACCGCAAAACATCAGCCTGCACTTATTTCACTGGGAGAGAGAGAGCGCGCATGCATTCCTTAATGTTCTCCACATGCATGTATATTGTTACAATAAAATGAGGGCGCAATTTCATTTCGCTGGGTTTAAAATTAGAAACTCGCCAAGTTGCTCTGAACTCCTGGCAGGTGGATAAAATATTTCTGGATGGCGTCTGTAATGCTTGGCGTTGTAGCTAGGGAACAGCTGACTTTCACTGCAATGACATTATTAATACCGTTCCTTCTGCCAAATGTCTGTCTCAGCTGAGCCTCTGCAATATCCCTTCATTAAGCAGTCCATGCAGGCCTCTTCAAACCGCTCATACAGTAAAGTTATCTATCTAGTTTCTGTACACCCACCAAGAAGAAGGTCAGCTTGAGTCCAGCCAAGCTGACATCTGATTGTAAGGAACTGCTATATATGGGCCAAAGGTAGCTTGGCAAGCTGGGGGGGCTTCACCTGATGCCAGCTTGGGATTGAACTGGCACAATCTTAACTTCTAGGACAGCAACTTTTGTTTTTGAGTAATGTCTAAAAAAAACCCCTCGAGAAACACAAAAGGGGCACCCCCTCGAGAAACACAAAAGGCTTCCGCATGCAGGCACCTCTCCGCAAGCAGCGGGAGCGCTCCCCCCGCTTGCGGAGAGGTCCGCGAAGCCTGGAGAGCGAGAGGGGTCTGTGCGCACGGACCCCTCTCACTCTCCAGGCTTCAGCAAAAGCCTGCATTCGCCCCATAGGACGCGCACACATTTCCCCTTCATTTTTTGAGGGGAAAAAGTGCGTCCTATAGGGCGAAAAATACGGTAAATGCAACTTAAATTGTGGATAATTATAGTTTGATGGCATATGAAGTAGAGTTGCCAAACATCTGACAAATTTCCTTAAAAATAGCTCAAAAAGTTTAATTTTTTTAAAGATTTTGTCCCCCCAAAAGACTCAAAAACATTGGCCAAAACTAAAAAAAAAGCTCGACAACTTTTCTGTCTGGATTATCACTTTTTGAAATATGGCAACTGTTAAGTTGTGGGTGAACATATCAGACAACACAGCGATTCTTCAAACAGCTCTTGGTTTTCACAGGCCAGAACAGAAGTGAATGAAGGGTTCAGCCAGCCTGCTTATATAGAGCTCCACTAGAACACAACAGTAACCATTTTCTGTAACTATCCAATCACTGAACGTCACTTTCAATCCCTTATTTGCATATGTGGACCTGAGTGAAAACTATCTACAGTATCCCCCTGCTGGCCCAGGGTGAGAACTTCAGTACATAACAGCAACCCTAATATGAAGCCCTTTCTATAATTTTGAAACAGAATGTAACCATTCTTCTTTATATTCTTTAATTGCAATGCTTCAGTAGCTAGCCATTTTTAAGGAAACAAATGGAGTGTTTATGCTTCTTATTGTAAATGGAGCCTTTACATGACTACTCAGAAGTAAGTCCAACTGTATTCATTGAAGCTTACTCCCATGTAACTGGGTAAAGATTTACACTGCAATCCTAAGCATTTTTACTCAGAACTAAGTCTCACTGAGTTCAATAGGATTTACTCTCTGGTATTTTCCTGATCATCCCCACACTTTCTTCTTCTATTATTATTATTATTATTATTATTATTATTATTATTATTATTATTATTATATCCCACCTTTTTCCCTGACAGGGACTTGAGGCAGATTAGAGCTAAAATTTAACTCCATTCCATTTATCTGTTGAAGGTGTGGTACACGACCCCTTCCCTTGCACATTTTGCTTTACAACAATCCTGTGAGGTAGGTTTAGCAGGCAGGCTGTAATTGGCTCAAGATGCCAGATGCATGTATATATCAGGGGTCAGCAAACTTTTTCAGCAGGGGGCCGGTCCACTGTCCCTCAGACCATGTGGGGAGCCAGACTATATTTTGAGGGGGGGGGGAGAGAATGAATTCCCATGCCCCACAAATAACCCAGAGGTGCATTTTAAATAAAATGACACATTCTACTCATGTAAAAACACGCTGATTCCCGGACCGTCCGTGGGCCGTATTTAGAAGGCAATTGGGCCGGATCTGGGCCCCGGGCCTTAGTTTGCCTACCCATGGCAATACGGTGAGATCAAATGCAGAAGAAACTTCTTGATGTAGAAAAGTCAGTCCCTATTTTCACCTGAGAAATGTTGGAGGCTCTGCCAGGCACCTCAAAGAATGGGTGAAGCTGGCACACAAGCTTTAATTGTGCAAATGCACTCCTGGCTACCACAGAGACTTGGGCATCCATGCTCAGGGCCGAGTCCAGGAGCACAGCAAACCTGCGAACCTGGGTTCAATGCACTGCTATTTAAGATTGTACATATTTTGCAAGTATTTGATACCTTTAAAGCAGCCACTTTTCAGTACCTGCCCTTCTCCAAAAGAGATTTTTTAAAGGCCTCTGGGCTACACTTTGTGTCCTGTCTTTTTCAGGCGGAGAGGCCTCCTTAACGACTTCCAAGATCCATGGCTGCCGCACCATCATTTCCGAAAGGCCTTTATCCTCAACACACACTGCTCTTTTAAAAACAGGAGGAGGAACACAGGCACCACCACACCACACAAAAGAAGTGGCATAAAACATAGTAAAAAGAATGACGCATTTACACATATGCAGCACAATCAGTGGCTTAGCGTGGGTTGTCAGCACCCGGGGCAAGGCAAGTAATTTGCGCCCCCTAACCCATGGATTTGCGCCCCCTAACCCTAACCCCCAGATGTTGCGCCCGGCCCCCCCTGCACCCCCCATGCTACGCCACTGAGCACTATATATATATATATATATATATATATATATATGCAGGTTTTGGTGTCCTCGGGTGTCTTCCCGTGTAAAAGTTGGGGTGTCTAGGCGACGTTTCGACGAGGTCTCACTCGTCATCTTCAGGCTGGTGCTTTCGGCTTCTTGTTACTGGAACAGAGCGGGATCTCAATGTTTGAGTTCCTATAAATACTGTAGAGGGGGTGTGGTGTCTAGCCTCCAATGTTCTGGGCAGAGAGGAAGTTCCCACGCTAGTGTGCCTTTTCTTCTTTTGTTCCTTAATTACTTGAGAGATACCTTGAGTGATTTCTTGAGTGATATCCTGAGTACCACTTAGGTGGGTCATTAGGTGTGGATTAGTTGCTAAAGTCTTTGTGTCTTGACCTCTTGAACTTTGTGAAGAGTTTTCCTGAGAAGATGGATCCTGAAACGAACTGAACTATCAGAAACGAACTACACAAGAAAAGATACCTACTAGACCAAACCAACAAAGATCTACTCACTCTTCACCTCAAACTCTGTAACAAAATCCACCCTGCACTCTGGGACAAATGCAAACAACTAGCCGTCTGGAGAGCTGAAACGGAGACCTCACATAAGACAGACACACACACCAACAAACTCCACAAACTAGAGAAACGCCAGAAGCCCGGCCACCCTCCACAGCAACCCATGAAACAAACAGTACATAACATATCAGACAGGATCCTCACCACAACTGAAACCAAAGTACTCTCCAAAGGTTTCAACTTTGCAGTCGCCCCGAGACGCATCCCCACGGAAAACATCATATGCGGAGTCGAAGCTAGCCTAACCAAATTCAACCCAGATGAAGCCAATAAAATCAGACTTGAAGTCACCAACATCCTCTGCTCCAGCAAACCACCCAGAAGCAATTTACACAAAGAAGAACAGAAAGCACTCACCAACCTGAGGAAAGACAACAACATAATCATTCTCCCAGCAGACAAAGGTAATGCCACAGTGGTGATGAACACATCGGACTACCAAGCAAAACTATCAAAGCTACTCCAAGATCCTGCCTACAAACCTATAAAAACAGATCCCACCACCTATCTGGAAAAAACCACCAAATCCAAAATAAAAGCCTCTCCTATCAGTGAAGAAATCCAGCTAAGAATCATCCCCAGAGAAAAATCATCCAGATGCCCCAAACTCTACGGCCTCCCCAAGATACACAAAGAAGGAACACCACTCAGACCAATAGTCAGCTCCATAGGCTCACCTCTACAAAATCTCGCTAAATTTCTCGCCAAGCAACTTCAGCCCTATGCAGAATCCATCTCTTCACACGTACCAAACTCCTTCCAGTTCATAGAAACAATAAAGAAGCAAAACCTACATCCTAATGACCTACTTGTGAGCTTCGATGTTGTATCTCTCTTCACACAAGTGCCCATTAATGAAGCCTTGACAGCTATTCAAAACAAATACAATCCCCCCGAATACATCTTGGACCTGACCAACCACTGCCTAACCAACACGTACTTCATCCACAATGGACAAAGATACAAACAGATAGAAGGAGCACCTATGGGATCACCCCTCTCACCGGTCATCGCAAACCTGTACATGGAACACTTTGAAACCAATGCTTTAGACAAGTCAGAACACAAACCCAAACTTTGGCTCAGATATGTTGACGACACCTTTGTAATTTGGCCACACGGGAAGGAAAAACTGGATAGCTTCCTCACACATCTCAACAACTTACACCCCAAAATACAATTCACTATGGAAATAGAAGCCAACAACCAACTTCCCTTCCTTGACGTCCTAATCTACAAAAAACCTGATGGCTCCCTAGGACACACTATCTACCAGAAAAAAACACACACCAACCGCTACTTACATGCACAATCACACCACCACCCTGCACAAATAAACTCCGTAGCCAAGACTCTCATCTCCAGAACCAAACGCCTGGCTGACAAAGACCACTTGACAACTGAGTTACAGAATCTCTCAAATGTGTTAATTGCCAATGGATACCAGCAAAACAGGATTACGAAGCTAATCCAAAAGGAAACACCCCCCAAAAACCAAGACACAGAAGAAAACAATGGCATGGCCCTCCTTCCTTATATCAAGGGCACTACAGATAAAATTAGCAAAATCCTCCATAAACACAATATCAAAACAGCCTTTTGCACCAACCAAAAAATAGCCAATATCCTCAGAAACCCCAAGGATAAAATCCAGTTGGAAAACCAAGGGATCTATGAAATACCCTGCAAAGTCTGCCCAGCCACGTACATTGGACAAACAAACAGACGAATAAATGCACGTATCGCAGAACACAAGAATGCCGTCAAAAAAGAAGAAAAAACTTCCTCTCTTTTCCAACACATGAAAGAAACAGGACACGAAATTAATTTTGCAGATTCCAAATTGCTCTTTAACACGGAACATCACCACAAGAGAATAATCATGGAAGCCATCGAGATAGAGAAACACCCTCACAACATGAACAAGCGTGACGACACATCCCGCTTGCCAGACATCTGGAAATTAGCCCTCCCCACAAAAACTGACACCAGATCCAGAGGCACACAGAACGCCAACACCAATCAACCACACCAGACCCAAACCCAGACCCTCTCCACAGATGAATTACTGACACCATCCAGTAGCCAATCCATGGTGGCACCTCCGGATGCTGCACCCCCCTGCAATCCCTACACAGATCTGGCTGACACAAGCCACAAAACCACAGCTCGCCCCTATACACGAAGCCAAGCCAAAGCACAACTAAGTGCAATACAGCCATCTTCTCAGGAAAACTCTTCACAAAGTTCAAGAGGTCAAGACACAAAGACTTTAGCAACTAATCCACACCTAATGACCCACCTAAGTGGTACTCAGGATATCACTCAAGAAATCACTCAAGGTATCTCTCAAGTAATTAAGGAACAAAAGAAGAAAAGGCACACTAGCCTGGGAACTTCCTCTCTGCCCAGAACATTGGAGGCTAGACACCACACCCCCTCTACAGTATTTATAGGAACTCAAACATTGAGATCCCGCTCTGTTCCAGTAACAAGAAGCCGAAAGCACCAGCCTGAAGATGACGAGTGAGACCTCGTCGAAACGTCGCCTAGACACCCCAACTTTTACACGGGAAGACACCCGAGGACACCAAAACCTGCATTCCTGTACCCGTGAAAATCTACGAAAGCAAATATATATATATATATATATATATATATATATATATATATATATATATATCAATATATCAGCACCATACATTTGAAAGATGGTTTTTGGAGAGGCTAAAGTATATTCCCCGTCCCCGTCTTGCCATAATTCAAAGTGTTCGTGCTGACCTTTCAAGCCCTAAATGGCCTTGGCCCAGTAGACTTGAAGGAGCGTCTCCACCCCCATCGTTCTGCCCGGACACTGATATCCAGCTCCGAGGGCCTTCTGGTGGTTCCCTCACTGCGAGAAGCCAAGTTACGGTGAACCAGGCCTTCTCAGTAGTGGCACCCGCCCTGTGGAACATCCTCCCACCAGATGTCAAAGAGAGCAACAGCTACCAGACTTTTAGATGACATCTGAAGGCAGCCCTGTTTAGGGAAGCTTTTAATGTTTGATGCATTACTGTATTTTAATATTGTTTTGGAAGCCGCCCAGAGTGGCTTCCAAATGGGTGGGGTATTAATAATAATAATAATAATAATAATAATAATACATTATTATTATTATTATTATTATTATTATTATTATTATTATCATCATCATCATTAAAACAAAACCCTATCCATCAAAAATAAAAGTGTCCTCAATCAAGGATGCATGCTAACCCATCAGAGCTTTCACCCCGCTCCAGAAAAAGGCAACAGAAGCAAATGAGTATTCCCCAATATAAGTAATATAAGTAGAAAAGAAAGACTAACACTTTGTGCATCAGTGCTCTGCACTCTTGCTCCCCCCCCCCCACAAGCACCAATGATCCATCATGTGTCAAAATCAATAGTAGCAAAAGAAATTTTGCTTTCCTCACATGCTGGCTGGGCAAAATATGGCTTCTTCTGCTACTCAGCAAGCTGCCTTGCAAAGAAACGGAAGAGTGATTTTACTGGGCCAGGATTCAAGATGTTGCTATTACTGTATGGTATAAAGCCCTGCGACGGGGTGAGCTCCCGTTGCTCGGTCCCAGCTCCTGCCAACCTAGCAGTTCGAAAGCACGTCAAAATGCAAGTAGATAAATAGGTACCGCTCCGGTGGGAAGGTAAACGATGTTTCCGTGCACTGCTCTGGTTCGCCAGAAGCGGCTTAGTCATGCTGGCTACGTGACCCGCAAGCTGTACACCCCCGGCCAATAAAGCGAGATGAGCGCCGCAACCCCAGAGTCGGTCACGACTGGACCTAATGGTCAGGGGTCCCTTCACCTTTTTATAAAGCCCTTAAGAACTCATGACCAGTTTCCCTATGAAGTTACCTTACCCCACACGTGCCCCAGCAACCATTTCAATCGGTGAAGTTGACTGCACAACTGCACTTGCAAGAACATAATTACTTTGTGTGGCAGAACTTGCTCTTTGGATCTCCTGCCTACTGAGATCAAGCAGGTGCCTCCCAGCACAGAGAGAGACAGTGAGTGATGAGAGACAACCAACAAGCTGAAAATAGGATAAAAGATCTTCAACTTTCAACATCAGTGAAGCTGGCTGATGGTGCCATATGATTTCGCACAAGTGCGGTTTTCTGCTCCCAAGGCAATCAAAGGTGGCCTGTTTGGCAAGGCTGGTTCTGTTTTACATTTTTATAGTTACCAATTACGTTAGTCCAGTGTTAAACAAAAGCCTCCAGGAAGGCCCAGGTTCGCAAGCCAGGAAAGCTATTCCAGGCTTTATCAAAGTCACAAAACCATTTACTGATCTCCCAGCAACTACTCAGTGCTCCTTAAAAACCCTCTCATTCCATGTTAGAAGCCTGACCTCAGCAGTAGAAAAAGATGGAGCTGAGGTTGCCCTGTTGCAAGAGCACCCAGGCATAATTATGTTGCAGGAAACTCATCAGTACCAGTCCTCCAGGTCACCATTACTTAAGGGTGGAAGGCTCAGTGAGCAACTCTGTGTGCCTGTCTTTTCCAAAAGTAGGGGTGTGAATAAATGCTGATGGGAATTTTCATCTGTTTTACTATAATAAATTCTTGCACGTTTTGATGTATTATTTTACCTTTTTGTTTTTTTGAGGGCTTTTTTTTTTTACAATCAAGGGGTTGATCAATTTAAATAGATAGATGATAGATAGAGAGACTTGAGTCAAAAGTCCAGGCAATGCTGCCATGCTCATCATTATCAAGTTCTTTAGTTTCTAAATTTGATTTTTTGGGTTGAACGTTACCTTATAATGTTCTGTCTTGTAGAGTGAAAAGCTACAAAAGCAACCCAAATCCTATTGTGGAAGTCCTGTCTCTATCCTACCTCCCACCCCAATCACACGGAGACCAGATAAACTATAACTGGCAGCAGTTTTCTTGTGACTGGATTAGAATCAGGAGCCTATGGTAAAGCGGAGGAGGGCTTTGCATCCCTTAGCCATGAGGCACCCCCTGGAATCCTTTCCCTGGATGATGGAAAAGAAAATGTAGACATGATGCCCTTCTTTGGGAAGCTTTTCCTCCTTAATTCCGCTCAGATGTACAAATGTCCATCACTAGAACAACTCCAACCGGATGGAAAAGCCATCTGTTTTTGATGTGCCTGGATAATATGTCGTATAACAAGATCAGATTAGACAAAGTCTATACAACAGAGTAAGCTGATACTTTAAGACAGTAATGCTAGTAAAGGAAAACAATGAGGCTGTAGCTAGAATGCATAAAGGTAAAGGGACTCCTGACCGTTAGGTCCAGTCGCAGACATCTCTGGGGTTGCAGCGCTCATCTCGCTTTACTGGCTGAGGGAGTCGGCGTACAGCTTCCGGGTCATGTGGCCAAGCATGACTAAGCTGCTTCTGGCGAACCAGAGCAGCGCACGGAAACACCGTTTACCTTCCCGCTGGAGAGATACCTATTTATCTACTTGCACTGTGTGCTTTCAAACTGCTAGGTTGGCAGGAGCAGGGACCGAGCAACGGGAGCTCATTCAGTTGCGGAGATTCAAACCGCCAACCTTCTGATCGGCAAGCCCTAGGCTCTGTGGTTTAACCCACAGCACCACCAAAACTGATGACCTGATCATTCCTCCTTGGCTGGTGAAGCTGGCATAAGAGTGAGGGAGCCTGAACCCTGCATAAAGTAAAGGTAAAGGAACCCCTGACCATTAGGTCCAGTCGTGACTGACTCTGGGGTTGCAACGTTCATCTTGCTTTATTGGTCGAGGGAGCCGGTATACAGCTTCCAGGTCATGTGGCCAGCATGACTAAGTCGCTTCTGGTGAACCAGAGCAGCACACGGAAACGCCGTTTACCTTCCCACTGTAGTGGTACCTATTTATCTACTTGCACTTTGACGTGCTTTCGAACTGCTAGGTTGGCAGGAGCAGGGACCGAGCAACAGGAGCTCACCCCGTCGCAGGGATTCGAACCACTGACCTTCTGATCGGCAAGTCCTAGCCTCTGTGGTTTAACCCACAGCGCCACCCGCGTCCCTTGAACCCTGCATAGGTACATATAAAATGAAGTATTTCGTCAGACCAGTAATATTCTAGCTAAAAAGAAGAGAGCAGGCAGGGAATGTAGAACACAT
Source organism: Podarcis gaigeae (assembly GCF_964106915.1). NCBI lineage: Eukaryota > Metazoa > Chordata > Lepidosauria > Squamata > Lacertidae > Podarcis > Podarcis gaigeae. The sequence goes on from NC_139685.1 coordinate 5,625,163, forward strand.
GCGGGGATGTGAATTTTGCACTCTTTCATGCTGCGTTCACACAGTAATAACTTTACCAGCCTCTTCACTAGAACAGAGCACAACTAGGGGAGATTCACACAGCCAAATTTTTCACACAGGGATTTCAGTTATTATACCATAACAATGGCTCTTTGAGTGGTCATATGTGCAGACACGTAGAGGGGTTCTGTGTCTGAGCTGAAGCATTCATTTCCCCTCAAGCAGTAAGTACAGTGTGCACCTTCTACTCAGATACTTTGCAACTGCTACACGGGTGTCAAGAGTGAACTAAAATACTGAAGATGGAGCATGCTTGTTTTCTCCTGCTCCAAAGGGTAAGACCTTCTATAGAAGTTGGTTGTTGGGCTAGGTAAAGAGGGTGAAAACTGACATGACAGCATGTCCTTCCTGAGAAGAGAGGTTTATGTATCTAATCTCAGAGGAAAGATGAGGTGAAATTCATTGATCCATGAAGAATACCTCTTTGGCCTAGTTGACACATTACATTAAACAATATTAAACAAGTTACAGGGAACCAGGCGGAGGGCCTTCTCAGTAGTGGTGCCCTCTCTGTGGCGACCTCCCATCAGATGTCAAAAAGAACAACAACTACCAGACTTTTAGAAGACATCTGAAGGCAGCCCTGTTTAGGGAAGCTTTTAATGTTTGATGTTTTACAGTATTTTAATATTTTTCTGGAAGCTGCCCAGAGTGGCTGGGGAAGCCCAGCTAGTTGGGTGGGCTATAAATAATAAATTATTATTATTATTATTATTATTATTATTATTATTATTATTATTATTAAACTATGGTTTTATGTGAATGGGCAGCATACTGCAGCAGTGTGGCATGTCTCAAAAGCCCCACTTTGCTCCTCACCTGCCACGTTTGGAGTAAGCAAACCATAGAACAAACCATTGCTCATGGTGCTTTTTCCTTTTCAAATGAAGCACAAAAGCCAAGTACTGAGGATAAGTAAGTGCTATGGTTTGTTTCCTCCAAACATGTCAAAGGCTGCAGAAACAGAGAAACAAAGTCAACTTCTCAGTCATGTACACTGAGGCTGCCGACAGACGAAGTGATGTGAAGCAGCTGCCTGAAGTGGCAGGAGGTCAAGAGGTGGTGCCCCCCGCCCCCCACTGAGTGACGGTGAGAGAGGGCTGATCCAGCACATGGCATTGCTGTTCAGGGGTAGCTCATGTGATGCCTTCCAAATGTTGCTTGACTAAAACTCCCATCCCTGACCATTGGCCCTACTGGCTGGGGCTGATGGGAGTTGCAGCTCAAGAACATTCAGAGGGAACCATGTTGGCTACCTCTGACGTGGAAGGTGCTGAAAATAATTTTTTAAAATCTCTTAATTTCTCCAGTTCTTACTTGTGTTGGTGAACTATTGCTAGCTGTCCAATGATGTGGAGTTTTCCATGCAGATATGCTTCAAGGTGGCCAGCTGTCATCCTAACAAAGGTTCCCCAACCAGAGAAGGAAATCAGGGGATCTCCTCCATGATTCCAGACATTTTGGGGTCAAGGCCATGCAAATACATGCCGGCTGCAATCCCTGTATCAAAGCAGCCTCTCAGCTGAGCCAGGAATGCTGCCTCTATTTTCACACATGGCTCTATGCAAGCCAGAATTCTGTTCTATATTAAGATACATGACAGTGCAATGGACTCCACACTTATCTTGAGAGGGCCACCTATCTAAAAAACTTTAAAGCTGGACTCAGTGTCATCAATAGCTAAATTTATAAGTTGTCAGAAACTGTGAGAAAACTAAGCCAATTAGACACCAAAATAAGCATACATTTTCCAAATGTTTGCTCCTGGAACATTTGTGGGCATATGTGCTGACATGTTGCCTGATGTTAAAAATTCTCCATGTTCTGACCTTTTTAGAGAGTTGGTGTGATATACTAGGGTGAGTGCTGCACTTGCACAGATGCAGAGAGGATAATGAAAACATATTTTATAAGAGATATGTTTATAAGAAATACATTCAGTAAGGCTGTCAGACCAGGACGTGTGGATCCAGAATTGGCTTCCAGTCACTTATGGACTCAATATTAAAACCATGTTCATGAAGACCATCTTACTCTGCTACGAGTGATCGCCAAAGAAGATGATGATAAAGGTGCTTAACAATCAAACCCACTTACCCAGGAGTAAGCTCAATTGAATTCAATAGGACTTATTTCAGAGTAGACTTGGTGAAGATAGTGGCCTAAGGTAGCAACTAAACTCAGCAGAACTGGCTTCTTCACGTTGCCCCCTTCCCCTGGCCGGCTTATCTGTGTAGCCCCAATTAAAACAGGTGGGCCTGGTACCTTTCATGAATGTACAGTTCTCTTAGATGCATCATACACAGTCATACTTAGGACACTTGGTCCTCTTTCTACTGATATTAATTCTGCAGCATCTTGGTTGTCATCTGTGATCCGCAGAGGCCTTCTGTTGCAGAATTTAACTCTGGCAGAGCACTTTGCTCCTTCCTAACCCTCCAATTTTCCTGGAAAATTGTTGCTGCTGTCAACTCCATGATTACTTCTAAATTCTTTGAGGTTTGGTGGTGAGACACCCCCCCCAAACCCTAGAGATTAACAAATGGTGGGGATTTGGAATGTTGCCAGGGTAACTGGATGTGAGGTGACAGGAAAGGGGTATCTTTAGCAGGGTGTGCTAAGAAGAATATGGGATAACAAAGACAGAGAGCCATCTTGGGCAGGTTGTCTGAAGGGGGGCTGCAAGAGATGCCATGCTTGACCACAGGCCATCCCACAGGTCCAGGGGCTACCAGCTGCTGCCACTAACCATGATATAAAACTAATGTCTGGAAAATTAAATCCTCACTCCAACATTGCCAAGTGCATTTTCAAAGCAGAAAAATGATGTGGAGAATTACCCCAGATAAACTTCCAAAGTATCACATTAATCTTTTGAAAACATGCTTGGAGAATAACTAAAGAAATACCATGCAGCAGATGTAAGGCTTATATTTGAGGAAGGATTGTAGCATATATTTCTCATAAGAAATGGATTAAAACTCTGCAAGAGGAAAATTTGTGTAAAACAGGAAAGTCACCTATAAGTCAATTTGCAGCACCCCCCTTCTCTGGTTCTTTATCAAAGTCTGCAACATGACAAATACGAATTGTATGATTTATTTTCTGCTAGAGCTGAATTTGCATTGACATATTTGTGCAAGAGATATCGGGAGAGTGCAGAGATGCTGAGTAAGATTTTGACTTCTTGTTGAAAACAACAGAAAATTAACATGAACGCAACACAGCATACACATCATCAAAAGAAATGAGAGTTCCAAACATACGACTCTAAGCTATGCAGGAAAGATAAGGAACCTGTAGGGTTTGGACCTGAAAACTTTTTCTCACAGTCTGTTCTGCAGTTAGATTTTTAGCAGAAGGAATTTATTGCAAAGCCATTACTGATGGAAAAAATCAAGAATGTTATTCAAAATATGAAAACCAGGAGAGCTTGAGGGCCAGATATTTTTTTCTGTAGACTTAAGTATAAGACACATTTAGACTTTTTGGTCCCTCCACTTTTCTGAGTTTATCAAAAAGCTTCTGAATTAGGTGTCGTGACATCTTTAATGCACATGCTTGGCGCGGTGGTCAGGTGATGGTCCTGATTCTGAGTCCTCACAAATGTCTTCCCCTAAGCCTGATTCACCGGCAGAATCCAGCAACTCTGGGTCCTCATGACTTGCCCAATGGTGCAAGGAGCATGCCAGGTGAGAAACCACAGAAAGGAGAGTTCTCTCTGTAAGGCCAGGGAACTGGCTCTTTTATAGGCAGGGGGTGAAGCTTAAGAAGAGCAGGTTGGACCTCAACCAATCTCCAGTTTTTGTTGGAGCAAATAGTCCCCTCATAACTATCCAATGTGTTGAGGCTCCATGGGTCAGGGGAGAGGAGAAAGAAATACAAGTGTACAGTACAGTGGTACCTTGGGTTACATATGCTTCAGGTTACATACGCTTCAGGTTACAGATTCCGCTAACCCAGAAATAGTACCTTGGGTTAAGAACTTTGCTTCAGGATGAGAACAGAAATCGTGCTCCGGCAGCACAGCAGCAGCAGCAGCAGCAGCAGGAGGAGGCCCCATTAGCTAAAGTGGTGCTTCAGGTTAAGAACAGTTTCAGGTTAAGAACGGATCTCCGGAACGAATTAAGTACTTAACCTGAGGTACCGCTGTATCTGGGAATAAGGATGCTGGGATGATATTTTTCAGAACCCTGTACCAGAGAAAATGTGGATTTCCTAACTTTGGTGGTTAGACCAGTTGGATTCCCAACTCCTATCAGGCTGAGCTAGCATGGTCAATGGTCAGAGATGAGGGGATTCATTGTCCAGTAACATCTGGAAAGTCACCACAGGGTTTTCAGCCCTGAGTTAGCACACCTTACAACAAGGAAGATTTGTTTCTCCTGGTGTCAAGAGTCCCCCGGGTCCCTGGTGCAAAAGACTAAGATTATCATATAAATTTTCCAGTAGGTAGTAAAATCCCTTAATGCCAGAATTTCTGATGAATGTACACTTCATAGAGTTCTTTCTTTGAGATATTCATTTTTCATTTGACTCTGTCAAGCAAGTGGGGAACTGAGCCTAAAAATCTCTTACCACTATCCATAAAATGACCCAACATTTCTAAAATATCTACGGAATGCATAAAAATTTTAAAAGGCTACTGCTGGCTCCTTTCTTTAATTAAGTATGATATGTCATTTGCAAACAGGCTAATATTAGCCGTTTTTCCACAGGTTTGATAACCCCCACTTTATGCAGTTTTGTTCTCCATCAGAACTTGAGAATCTCACGAGCTGAGTGTAGACACAAATGTACCAGCTAAGAAAAAGGTGCAAAAAAGAAACAAATGGTCCATTTCAAAATATTTGATTGCATTTGATCCTTTCTTCCCACATTCTTCGCATTTATACCTGCAATGAGTATAATAGTTCATCAACTTGATTCAAATGAGGTTGTTACTAAAATTTATAACTGTGGAAAGAGCTACAGATGGAAACTTCTACCCTTCAGCACTAGCACAGTAGGCTATTTAAACTAACAGCAGCTGGATGGAATTCACTGGGTTGGGTAATCATTTTAGCAAATCCTGTTTGCGTGGTGTAGGAGTCGGCTCTGTAGCATTTCTATAACGGAAAATTGCAAGGCAATGACTCAAATGCACTGCAACAAATGGGTGAGTAATTCTGCTCACCCCTTTTATGGGGGAAGAACCATGTGAAACAGGACCACATTCCTGAAATTGCCTATATAGAGAACTTTCTGCCTTACTGCATGGCACATCCTGGTACTCCATATTCCCATGCTTGGGGGGCAGTAACTGAAACTCATCTAACAACTCCAGACTATAGATATAATGGAATCTTGGAAGGAGAGGATGTAAACAATTTTATCCATGAAAAACACAGCAAAAAGTATCCCTGCAGACTACAGATGGTCCCAACCTTTCAAAGATGTCGGTATATGATGTCAGCAATTCATTCTCCTGGATGTCAGCAGCTTCTGACATCCTCTTCCATAGCAGTAGGATTTGTGGTTGGGGGGTCACAAAATTGTGGTGGTCCCTCCCCAACTTTGCTAGAAGACTCTGGAAGGTGGTGCTGGCAGCTATTGCTACCCTGGGTAAAAGCTGTCCTGCAGTGTCCCTCAGGATTTTTCCAGTTATGTGGCTCAAGGTCTACAAGAAACTATTGAGAAAGGCCATTTGAAGATTGGGAGTAGTTTGCCAGCAAAGCTCTCTGATTGTTTCCTGTTCTTCTCCTTTGCCAGACTCCACTTTGGGACTTCTCAGTCTCTTTCTTTCCTTCCTTTTCCTCCACTATCTGTTTTATCTATACCTCCTACACTGCTGCATCTTGCCACAAGGTGATGGTTTGAGCTTGCTCTGTGACCTGCAGAACCCAGTAATGCTATTTCCATGCGTGGGCTGCTGTAGTTTGACAGGCTGTCTTTTCCCTTGGCATATTGACTATGGACTACAGACACCTAAATCATGAAAATAATGATTTGCTCAGGTTTCTTAGTCCAAGAGGTTGGCTCATTGAAAGGACAGCAAAATAATGCTTTAATAATAATAATAATAATAATAATAATAATAATAATAATAATAACAACAATTCATACCCCGCCCTCCCAAGCCAAGACCTGGCTCAGGGCGGCTAACACCAGGTGTAAAACAATTGATTAAAATACAACTTAAAAACAAGATTAAAATACGGCATTAAAATGCAGCCTCATTTCAGTAGAAACTCAAATCAAAATCTTTTTGGGGATGAAAACGTCAAATCTTCTCCAAGGCTAACTATCCAGACTGGTCCTACGTGGGCCAGAAAAAAAGCCAAAGAAGTCCCAAAATAGGAGTTCCATCACAGAAGGAGAAAGAAAAAAGGAAAAAGGATAGAGGGAAGGGGATCAAGTTTTCAGAAGTTAATGTGCTCTTTTTTAATTTTGTTTTTTAAAAAGTATTTCCCACTTTGTGAATGTTTGATATGGAAAGTTGGTTCATAATTTCCCTAATAAATATTTTCTGCCAAGTTTGTTTCTTTAAATTGTTCCACTTTTATCTTTTCTTCCTCCCACCCTCTCAAGTTCCTTGTCACAATGAATAGTGGAGCCCACATCTCATGCTGATCACCCCTGAAAACTACAAACAAATCCATCTGACTTTCATTCACATCTCAAACAGGTTTGTTGACATTTCAAAAATGTGTTTTCATTTCTTCCCTTACCCTATTTTGAAATATGCTATGCATTGAATTTGTCAGGACACATCATACTTAGAAATAATAAGTTCCTTCTCGAAGTGGCAGTTCATAAACAATGTATACAAATAAATGCATTTCTATAAGTAGGGGGAAAATAAGGCACAACAGATATTCAAAATATGGAATCATCATAGAAAAATCCCAATCACACTTGACAAATACCTTCAATTGCTTTTGAAGGAAGAAAACAGGTATTTGTTTCCTGAAGTAAGAGAAGTGTGGACTTTGGGCTGAAAAAGTGTGAAGGAAGGCCTACCTTAGTCTGTGATGCTACCTGGCCAGGAGGGGACACATTATGGTGGCCAAGGGTGGTGGCACCACCGACATGTCTCCCATGAAGGTGGAAGTTTCTTAGGTCTCATGATAGCTGAGATTTTCCAGCCATTGTGAGATCTGGATCCTGCAATATTTTGCAGAGGTGCATCTTTTTCACATTCTCCATCTTTGATTTTGCTGTCAGCAAGCAGTGTGAGATGGTCAGAACTGCTAAGGTAATGCTTTCTCCTACAAAGCTAGAACCTTGTATCATAATTAATCCATTTTTGATTAAGAAGATAGCCATGCAATTACCAATAATCTTAATAATAGTTTAAAGATATTGGGCTTTAAATTTGCTTTGTCCTTTGCCCTCTTTCAACTTATGCTAAAATCCCTAACTTTGAGCCTTGTAGTGAACCTGACTTTGAAGTTCTGGAAATATACTCAGGCCCTGTGTGGAGATAGTTCAGCTGTTATGACTTGACTGAGCCTGGAAAACAAGAAACAAACTGACCTTCTCACCATCTTCAGAAACTGACTGATAGTGACCTGGAAATTGGATGATCTCCCAGACTGACAGCAAGAGTTTACTGCTTCTTAAAAAGTCTATAATAAGGGGAATGAGAGGACAAAAAGGAGGAGAGAGAACACCAAACTGTTGACAAGATGTTGGAGCTGGTGGGGAACAATGACTCCACAAAGCCTGATATTTGAGGCTTGTTATGTATCTTCTGGAAATATCCAACAGAAAGGGAGATAAAATTAAACAGAAATAAGAAAGATATTTTTTACAAACTTACTATAATCCTCCCCCATCCAAAACTAGGATTTTTTGGAGGTAAAATGGAGTATTTATGATTATATTTCTTGGTCTATCTTTGAACGTTTTAACACATTCACAGAAAAGTTTAGTGCTTTCTGTAAAGGAAAGAGTTTTGTTATTAACAGTGCCATGTCAAACGGAGTGGTCTTTGGTAGGGGGAAACCAATGCAGAAACAGGATAAAGAATTAGCATTCAAAGTCAAATTAGGTGTTTCCAGGGCAGCAGCACTGGAGGTTTGCTCCCCTACAGTCTTGAACATTTTAAACACACTATTAGAGAACACTAGCACGGCACCCTTGTTAAAGTAAATACAGTATTGGAAGAGAAAAAAAGATTTAAGCTTTCTATTACAGGGAAATAATTGTTATGTAGCAGCCTTTTTTACTGCCTAGGGGCCGTGCTCGCCGACTCCCCTGCCATTCCTTAAGCTTCCCTTTCCCCATTCCAACCCCATTTCTGAACTCTTATATTCTGCAGTCCCGCTTGTACTAACCATCCCAGGGCGCTTAACCACTGCCACAATGTCCTTTCTTTTATCAGGTCAAAATGAGCAGATAACAGCAAAGGTGGCTAGGTTCATAGCAGGGGCAATCAGAATAAGGGCCACTAACTGACGGCTGATTCAGGACTTTAAATTGTGCTCTTATATCAAACTTCCTTTTCTGTGTATACAGTGGTACCTCGGGTTACATTTCAGGTTACAGACTCCGCTAACCCAGAAATAGTACCTTGGGTTAAGAACTTTGCTTCAGGATGAGAACAGAAATCGTGCGGCAGCGGCGGGAGGCCCCATTAGCTAAAGTGGTGCTTCAGGTTAAGAACCATTTCAGGTTAAGAACGGACCTCCAGAACAAATTAAGTACTTAACCCGAGGTACCACTGTACTGTAATGTTTTACTGCTGCTATGGCCATTGGCTAATGCGAATAAAGTTTCGCATATCTTATCTGCAGTCCCCCCTTGCACTCATTTTCACCTCCACCTCCATATGTATGACTCCCTGCCTCCCTTAGTGCACACAAACGACCCCCATGGTTACTTCCTGCATCTTCCGTCTTCCACACATTGACTCGCTAAGCACCCTTTTTGCCTTCTGCCCAGTTATGAAACCACTCCTCTTCTTCAGACCCTTCCATGCACCTGCTTCACTGCCAGTCCCATGCCTCCTACTCCCTCCTTTTCTGTACCCCCCTTTTCACCTTCACCTGCTTTTTCTGACCAGCTTTTCAATTCTCCCTTGCACGCAGACCACCTCATTTCCATGCCTTGTTGTCTCTCATATTCTGTGATCCCCTTTGTGTGCATTACCTGTGGCATCTGTCACTGTATTTTTAAGATAAATAGAATATTAAGAGCAAGCCTGTCAGTTAATTTCTTTGATTAGAGGAAGGTTAAGTTCATTTAATTGATGTAATTCAGTGGTGTCCAAACTTTTTTCAAAGAGGGCCATATTTGATGATGTGAAAGCCTTGAGGGCTGACCAAAGGGCCAACCCAAGTTGTTGACCTTTAATGATTTTACCCCGAAGTTGTTGAGCTTTTTTAAAGATTGAAGTTGTTGAGGTTTTTTTAGGATTTTACCCCAGAAAATAAACTGCCACAGGGGCTGGATTAAACCAACCAGAGGGCCGCATTAGACCCACAAGACAGACTTTGGACATGCCTGATGTAAATCTATGGGTGTTGGCTTATTAATAACATATCTCTTCTAGATTACTACATTGAATCTAGAACATCAAGTAAAGGACAACACATTGTACCAGGAGCGAAATACACTGTGTGAAGGTACTATGGAATATCTGAGAGCTTCACACCTCTCTCACAAGAGGAAGCTGAGGAATGGAAGAGGGAGTACGGTTGAGTACAGTGAGAAGAGAAAACAAAATAAAAAAATTCCTTCCAGTAGCACCTTAAAGACCAACTAAGTTAGTTCTTGGTATGAGCTTTCGTGTGCATGCACACTTCATCTTTAAGGTGCTACTGGAAGGAATTTTTTTATTTTGTTTTGACTATGGCAGACCAACACGGCTACCTGTCTGTAGTGAGAAGAGAGTTACACTGAAAGGGGAAACATGGCTGTCCTAACAATGGCAGACGTTTGAGTAAAGTGGTGGTGGGGAAGTAGACAGACACTGAGAGGAAAATGGCCGTTTTAAACAACAGCAAATGTTAAAGTAAAGCAGGAATGCGAGAACACCGAGTAGGGGTGTGTGTGTGTGTGTGTTTAAAAAACAACATCAAAAAGTTAACACAACAGATTTGTTCTATACTCCTGTACATAAACTGTGTTTTAAACTGCCACTCTCCACTCAGTGTCATTCCCTGTTCACTGTACAGTGGTACCTTAGGTTAAGTACTTAATTCGTTCTGGAGGTCCGTTCTTAACCTGAAACTGTTCTTAACCTGAAGCACCACTTTAGCTAATGGGGCCTCCTCCTCCTCCTGCTGCTGCTGCTGTGCCGCCAGAGCACGATTTCTGTTCTCATCCTGAAGCAAAGTTCTTAACCCAAGGTACTATTTCTGGGTTAGCGGAGTCTGTAACCTGAAGCGTATGCAACCTGAAGCGTATGTAACCCGAGGTACCACTGTACTCAAACCTCTGTCATTGATGAAAATTGCCCCTTTCCCCCTCAGTGTTCCTCCCTTCTCACTCGCATGCCACGGCCACCTTCCCTTTTGTGTCTCCTGCCTTGCCCTGACTTCATGCAAATCTATGATTGTGGTGAAACATTACAAATCTTCCAAATGGGGCTGTGTGATGGCTTTCTTACATTTTTATAATATTCCAGTCTCAGGAAAAGATTAAACTCCATTTCAGTGAACTGATGTGGAGATTCTGAGTTTTGAGTGTATAAACTTATTCTGATGCATATTTCTTCTATTACAGTCGTACCTTGGTTTTTGAACAGCTTAGTTCTTGAACGTTTTGGCTCCTGAACGCCGCAAACCCCAAAGTGAGTGTTCCGGTTTCCAAACCTTTTGGTAGTCGAATGGACTACCAGAACGGATTCCATTCAACTTCCTAGGTACAATTGTATTTTTTACTTTTGTATTTGTAGAGACTTTTGCATTATTTATTTTTACCTGACTTATTTTGTGTATGTCCAATGAGAGTTTTAAATGTATTTTATTGTGTTTTTATCTTGATATCGTCTGCAGACTAACTCAATAAATTTCATGTATTTGTTCACATTCTTAGAATGGTGTCTTAGCACAGTAACACTATCTGATGAGGAAGGCTGAATCTGTCAACTTTAGTTTCTCACTTACACAACATTAAATTTAGCATGCTCCGTGTCTGCATCTATTTGCATTTTCCCCCAAGACATGCACACAAATGTTCATGTAGGTTTCTTGATTAATATGTGCATTTTTGCAGGCAATGTCCCCTAATATAATTCAGTTTTCTACATTACTTCCATTCTGCCTGTTCTAACATATGGAAGAGTTTCTTCCTTAGACAGATAGTGGTGTTATCTGATCAAATAATCACCTACCCTCACAAATCCCTCCCTTATTCACAGAGAGATTGTGACACTGTCCAAAGAATATTTAACTGGATTTTAACTGAAAATTTATTCTCTCTATCAGCGAATATGAGTGGCAACCTGTGAAATACAGATTTTTTTAAAAAAAAATACTAAATTTTAAAATCATTTAAAGTTAAATAAATATTAACTATCCTAAAGTAAGATAGCATGATCGTCAAGACCTTGTATTTTGTTTTCAGGAGCATATCACTCATTCCTGCCTCTCAGCAAAAAGGAAAATTTACTATGGAAGGTGAAAGTAGCATTTTGATTACATGAAGTTTAGAAATGATCTTTAAAATATCATACTAAGTCTATATCAAACTTATGTTATTTGGTAATGGTGTGCATTGTTTATATTTGCAGCAGAAATCTTTTGGGAAGCGGTGCTAGTGTCATGGCCAATATATATATATAATTACAATATATAGGTAAGTGTAACAGCTATATCAGACTAAACATTGTTGATTTTGATCATTAATTCCAAAATACCCTTTCACGTTTTAAGAGATATTAGATTCCATACAACTCTTGTAGGGGTGGGGCATAAATTAATTTAACTTCACATTTAAAGCTAAATCTATCACATTCACATTTCTGAAATAATGAGAGAACCAAAACACAGTCTTTCATCAAAATCTGCACTTATCCAAATTTTGCAATGGAAATCTCCAACCAATGTTTACCAAAATGTGCATAACAATATTAGTGAAAATAACATTAAAAATGCACTGAAATAAATTGCTTGCAAATATGTGCAGTATATTAGTCAAAACTGCATACAAAAACATGCTTATTAGAAGAAATTCACACTAAAATGCTAAAGAATTTTCATGAGGATTTTTTAAAAATTAAAATTACTGCCAAAATGTGGATAAATGAATTTGGGGGAAATGAAAAATTGAGACAATCAAAATTGGCAGATCCTTCTATCCCTAAACTCTTGTATAAGAAATTGAAAGATTTAGAGAGATGAGGGTAGGTCATGTGATATCATGTTAATCAAGGAACCCATGTAATTGGCCCATTCTGCTGTAATCAAGCTAATCTCTTACAACTTTCTACCTTCTATGGGCATAACTGAGAGACATTTCCAAGCATCATGTTGTCCACTGGTCTTCCCTGGTGGTCTTGGATGCTATCAGTCTTTGGGAACTACTAGTAGTAGTTCGATTTGCTAGCTGATGTGGTGCAATGGTTCATCTTCTTGGAAATGGACAAATGGGTATACCTCATCCTTATGGCTATAGAGATGAGGTGGAGCGGCTGCCAGAGTGGTGCAGAGCTAACAACTTGCTCATAAATACAAGGAAGACAAAGGAGCTTGTGGTGGACTTCAGGAGACAGAAGAGCAATGTCCAGCCACTTTTGATTGATGGGGTCTGTGTGGAGAGGGTAACAACGTTCAGATTTTTGGGCATTGAATTACAAGAGGATCTGTCCTGGAGTGTCAACACAAGGGGGCTTGTGAAGAAGGCGCAGCAGAGACTGTACTTTTTGAGAATTCTAAGGAAAAACCATCTTCCGCAGAAACTGCTATCACTGTGCCATTGAGAGCATGCTCATTTATGGCTTATGTGTGTGGTACGGAAGCTGTACTACCCAGGACAGGATGGGGTTGTGCAGAGTTGTTAAGGCAGCAGAGAGCATTGTTGGCTGCCCACTCTCCACCTTAGAGCAGATTTATGCCACAAGGTGCCATAGGAAGGCACTGGACATAGTAAAAGATCCATCGCATCCTGGTCACTGTCTCTTCGAGCTCCTGCCGTCGGGACGGAGATACAGGACGATGAAGACAAGAACGAGCCGTCTTAAGAACAGCTTCTTCTCCAGAGCGATCTCAGCCCTGAATGGGAAGCCTGGACTTTGAAAGTCATCTAATCTTCCTTGCTGTATTATACTGTATTGTTTTAATTAGTGTTTTTATAGTTGTTTTGATTTTGTGTGGAGTGCCCTACCTGGGTGGATGGAGCAGCCAAGTAATTTCATTGTCCCCGAGAGGGGGCAATGACAATAAAGATATTATTATTATTATTATTATTATTATTATTATTATTATTATTACTATTATTATTTATTATTAAGATGGGTTTGTAAGGCACGAGGGAAAGACGCTAACAGTTGTTCTATAGAACAACAGGCTCAACTAATGGTACAATAAGTGCTTTGATACCTTATGGGCACAGAAAATGCCTTATCTCATCTGCTGTAAACAAGATGAAAAGAAGCTGCACAAATGTGATGAACAGCAGAGCAATTAGAAGACAAAAAAGGAAAATTATCTAGAACTTTAGTGTTTATAATGCTTCATATGTTATCTGGGTTATCCTTATGACAACCCTATAAGGTTTACCTGCTTATTATTATCTACCTATTGCAAACGAGGGAGGTTGGAGTTGTGGTTGAGACACAGTTTGGAGTTGTGTGTGTGTGTGTGTTGTTTTTTAAAAAAAACTATCAAGAATATCCAGCCATCCATATGAATAAAGAACTAATAGTGGTTTGCCTAGGAAAACTACATCTAGTGAGCTCATGCCTGACACATCTTGGCTCAAATCTCATATTACAAGCTCCTTACAGTAGCAGATGATGAGACATCCACAAGATCTAGTTTAGTTTAGTTTGGCCTTGTAGGCCATGATTTTCTTTCCATGTGACTTTGGCTGCAAAAGGTTCAAGCAACATGCGTAGGCATACTGTAATACACCACAATGTGTCAAATACTGCTTCTGTTCCAAATTAATGACTGCAGATATACCGACACAAGACATACCACACACTAGGCATAAGCTGTGATAAATGCTTTCTTGTCAAGTTTTGAACTCCATAGTTTTTGTGGAGGTTTTTTTGAGGGGGTTTGGTAACAGCTTGTCAATAATATCGATGGACATTGTTATTTTGTAAGTGATGCCAAGATTCCCATCAAAGGTGCTGTTGATCCAAAAACAGAATTGCAATGCCTGATAAAAGGGAAACAGCTTGAGTCTCTGGGAGCAAGAAAACAAATGAAAGCATAAGAGGTTAAATTTCAGCAGAAGACTGGGCAAAACAGAAGCTAACTGTTACCATGGGTGATGAAGTAAAACAGGAAACTGCACTTTGCCAAAGGCAAACACATTTTAACCCAAATGTATCCATATCAAGTAAAATTTAACCATATTTTATGCAGCATTCTAAGAAGTTTTCATACACATATTTGTTTGTTACAGTCAACTGCATAGTGCGCCCCCCAGCAATAGAGAGAAATTATAATGACTCTGGTTTTTGGGTATGAGCTACAAGAACCTGTTTATTCAAAATGAAATCTGGGAGGCATGCCAACCCTGAAATGAAAGGAACGGATTGATGCCAACAAGCAATTTGAGATGGTGCCCAATTTAAAATCATGACGAAGTGAAAGCAACACTGTCAAGATGTTTTAAAAGGGTGCAGAAATTAATAGCCTTGTAATTTTGGCTAAGATCTCTCCTTACCAACCCTTCAGAAGACAACCTTGCCGCCGCTCCCCAACCCACGTTCTAGCCATCTACTGCCATATCCTGGCCAGGGCGGGCGGGGTATAAATATTATTATTATTATTATTATTATTATTATTATTATTATTATTATTCCCTCAAAAAATATCATGAAGCTATAACAGGAGGGAAGAGATTTGACACATATTATGTTACTATTTATATGCTGCTTTTCAAGTAACAGCCCTTGAAGAGTACCCTTCTGAGTACAAAGAAGTTAAAGACAGAAATAAGAACATCATTATAAAACTGCACAACAGGGAAATATTGGGCCTTAAATTTTTCCTTCTACAACCCTTGGCTTCCATTCATCTCCCACTGGCCTACTGGATTAGAGTTTTTTAATATGCATTATAAAATGTAGTGGTTCTAACTTTAGGCTGCTGTTTTGCCTCTTCCCAAGAAATGGCAGACTAGCTGATATTGTTGGTGTTTTTAAAAATACAGTATAAAAAGGAAAAGGGAAGGGGGGGGGACACACTCTAATGTGCTCCTTTCCTACTTTCCAGAATAGATAGTAAAAGTTACTCATCAAACAACTGATTCACATAGCATTTGAATTATTTAACAAGCTTTTCAGGCACTATCTGACTAGTTTATTGCTTAATAGAAGCGGGTTTAATTTATTAAACATCTTTATACCCCTCTCCCAAAACAGGGGTCCTCTGGGTGTCTTCCAAAACAAAGTAAAAGGAAAGAAATGGAAACAGTTTAAAAAAAACTAAATTAAAATCCACACATGGTATGCAATTTAAAACTTTATTAAAAGTACACTTCAGGGTAACACTTTCCCAAGAATATACACTTTAGCACACAGTTGTTGTATGCAAATATAATACGCATGGACTTTAATCCAGGACAACATGACATTGGGGGCGGAGGGGGGGGGGTTGAGACCCAAAGAAAGGGACCATTGAATATGGGGGGAAAGGCCCTATACCCAAATCCTTGTAATCACCCATGTGGCTCCCTTTCTTGCTTGCTGGGCAAGGCCCATTCAAAGGCAGGCTCTGGGAGCTTAGGGATACTCACACAAAATCTTGCCCTTGCAGCGTGTCAGCTTTGAACAGGCAGGGATGGTTGCGCTGGGGGCTGTTTCCTGGGTCTTCCTGACTTTATGTGATTCTGCCCTCGAGAATCCCTTTTTAGAAACGGATGTTACCCCGGCTACTTCCCAGTCCTTGGGTACAGGGCCTATCTGTTGTTAGAGGATCTGCAATTTCACATTTGATGGGTTGATGGCATTTGGACCCAGGGATTTGTTTGGTTTTAATTTGTCAACAAAGCCTAGAACTTTGTCCTTTGTCACCACTGTTTGCCACAGTTCTCCAT
This sequence comes from Podarcis gaigeae, assembly GCF_964106915.1. Lineage (NCBI taxonomy): Eukaryota > Metazoa > Chordata > Lepidosauria > Squamata > Lacertidae > Podarcis > Podarcis gaigeae. The sequence continues at coordinate 5,641,426 of NC_139685.1, forward strand.
GATCACTTCTTAACAAAGTGAGTTCAGACCCTGCTAATGGATGGATGAGGTGTATGAATGGGCACACAACAACAACAACAATAATAATAATAATAATAATAATAATAATAATAATAATTTATTATTTATACCCCGCCCATCTGGCTGAGTTTTCCCCAGCCACTCTGGGCGGCTCCCAATCAGTGTTAAAAACCGTACAGCATTACATATTAAAAACTTCCCTGAACAGGGCTGCCTTAAGATGTCTTCTGAACGTCAGGTAATTCTTTATCTCTTTGACATCTGATGGGAGGGCGTTCCACAGGGCGGGCGCCGCTACCGAGAAGGCCCTCTGTCTGGTTCCCTGTAGCCTCACTTCTTGCAATGAGGGAACCGCCAGAAGGCCCTCGGCGCTGGATCTCAGAGTCCGGGCTGAACGATGGGGGTGGAGACGCTCCTTCAGGTATACAGGACCGAGGCCGTTTAGGGCTTTAAAGGTCAGCACCAACACTTTGAATCGTGCTCAGAAACGTACTGGGAGCCAATGCAGATCTCTCAGAACCGGTGTTATCGCATGCACACCAATCTCTCCATTCATACAGCCGAGCAGCAGAGAAGGCAAAGGGACAAAGTCCTGCTACTCCCCTGCTAATGAGCAAATCAGCACAGGGGAGGCTTAGATATTGCCCTTCCCTCATAGTAGCCAACTCCTAGGGGCCAAGAGGTCTTTGGCCCTCTGAATAAAAAACTTGAGGGGGCCACCCCCCCAAAAATTGATGAGAATTGCCATTCAAATAGTGTGCATGCACCGTATTATGTGATTGATTATGCGGGGTGAAACCTATCTGGGTCCCCCCAATATTTTATTCAAGTTGGCTCCTCTGCAATCCTGTAACTGTTTCCTAAATTTAAATAACTCCCTGTACCTCAAAGTCTGGACTATGGCTCCAGAGCAGGCATGGCCAAACTTGGCCCTCCAGCTGTTTTGGGGACTACAATTCCCATCATTCCTGACCACTGGTCCTGTTAGCTAGGGGTGATGGGAGTTGTAGTCCCAAAACATCTGGAGGGCCAGGTTTGGCCATGCCTGCATTTTGCCCCACCTCCCCCAGCAGAGCAGCCTCCACTGCCTTGCTCACAGCACATGTTATTTGACCTAAACATTTGCTAATATTTACTAATGGAAAGTACAGAAGACTCCCTATTTTAGAAGCTCGCCATCTTTGATTTGGAGGCTAATGAGAATGGCCATGGGGACACAATTCTTGCCATGAACAGGAGCTTTTAATACATGATATAACAGGCATTACTGAAATTGGGTGGCATGAGACTCAACTGCTCATCCTTGCCACCCCCTCATATGTTGACTTAACTCCTGATTATTAAGTCTGAAGAGGGTAAAAGAAGCAATATATTCAGAGGATGGTTAACTGTGAATTGAGTATTTTTCTACTGCCTCCACAACTAAAAATAACTGGAAATTCCTCTCAAAGGAGGTGATGCATCTCTCACTTAAATCAAATACTAGAAAGACATCTGTCAATGACAGGAAATCATAGTTGGGTTGCCAGCTGAACTGTGCTGGATTTATTTTTCCTAGATAAAACAAGCACTGCCAAGGAAATGCCACATGGGCAGAGTGTTGTGCAACAAATAAAATACTGGCATCAAAATATACAACAAAGAAGTCATCTTATAAAATCTTCAGTCCCAGGAGAGTATTTAGTTAGTGCACCTTTTTAGTGTGAAATTAATAGCTGCAACAATCCTTGAAACTGGCTGCATAGCTCATATCTGATTCTGAATGTATTTATACTAAAGGAAAACTGATTTAACAGTCATTCTCTGTCCTTGGAGGAACTACAGAAGGAGTTTTACACCAAAGATTAGCTTAGAAATTATCCAAATAAATAAAATAGACCTCAAATCTCTAACAGAGAATTCTGACCCCCCCCAAACCCCCCCCCCACTAGAATTCAAAGGGTGGTAGTGGAATCCATGGCAGTTAAATCAGTTATAAAAATATTGTTATGGTGCAAATATAAAGGACAAAAGTGGAAAGGACCTAACAGAAGCAGAAGACATCAAGAAGAGGTGGCAAGAATACACAGAGGAATTATACCAGAAAGATATGGCGGTCTTGTACACCCCAAGTAGTGTCTTGCTGACCTTGAGCCAGACATCCTGGAGAGTGAAGTCAAACGGGCCTTAGAAAGCACTGCTAATAACAAGGCCAGTGAAAGTGATGATATCCCAGCTGAACTATTTAAAATTTTAAAAGATGATGCTGTTAAGGTGCTACACTCAATATGCCAGCAAGTTTGGAAAACTCAGCAGTGGCCAGAGGATTGGAGAAGATCAGTCTACATCCCAATTCCAAAGAAGGGCAGTGCCAAAGAATACTCCAACTACTGCACAATTGTGCTCATTTCACACGCTAGCAAGGTTATGCTTAAAATTATGCAAGGCAGGCTTAAGCAGTATGTGGACCAAGACCTCCAGAAGTACAAGCTGGATTTCAAAGGGGCAGAGGAACCAGAGACCAAATTGCAAACATGTGCTGGATTATGAAGAAAGCTAGAGAGTTCCAGAAAAAGATTTACTTCTGCTTCATTGACTACGCAAAAGCATTCAACTGTGTCGACGACAGCAAACTATGGCAAGTTCTGAAAGAAATGGGAGTGCCTGATCACCTCATCTGTCTCCTAAGAAATCTCTATGTGGGACAAGAAGCTACAGTTAGAACAGTATATTGTCTCCCTGCTTATTTAACTTATATGCAGAATTCATCATGCAAAAGGCTGGACTGGATGAATCCCAAACCGGAATTAAGATTACCAGAAGAAATATCAACAACCTCAGATATGCAGATGACACAACCTTGATGGCAGAAAGTGAGGAGGAATTAAAGAAACTTTTAATGAGGGTGAAAGAGGAAAGCGCAAAATATGGTCTGAAGCTCAAGATAAAAAAAAAATCATGGTCACTGGTCCCATCACCTCCTGGCAAATAGAAGGGGAAGAAATGGAGGCAGTGAGAGATTTTACTTTCTTGGGTTCCATGATCACTGCCGATGGTGACAGCAGTCAAGAAATTAAAAGACACCTGCTTCTTGGGAGAAAGGCAATGACAAACCTAGACAGCATCTTAAAAAGTAGAGACATCACTTTGCCGACAAAGGTCCATATAGTTAAAGCTATGGTTTTCCCAGTAGTAATGTATGGAAGTGAGAGCTGGACCATAAAGAAGGCTGATCGCCAAAGAATAGATGCTTTTGAATTATAGTGCTGGAGGAGACGCTTAGGAGTCCCATGGACTGCAAGAAGATCAAACCTATCCATTCTGAAGGAAATCAGCCCTGAGTGCTCACTGGAAGGACAGATCCTGAAGCTGAGGCTCCAATACTTTGGCCACCTCATGAGAAGACTCCCTGGAAAAGACCCTGATGTTGGGAAAGATGGAGGGCACAAGAAGAAGGGGATGCCAGAGGATGAGATGGTTGGGCAGTGTTCTCAAAGCTACTAACATGAGTTTGACCAAACTGCGGGAGGCAGTGGAAGACAGGAGTGCCTGGCGTGCTCTGGTCCATGGGGTCATGGAGAGTTGTTCAACTCTCCATGAGTTGAACAACGACTAAACAACAACAATGTGTTGTGTTGCATTGCATTACAAGCGACTATGAAACTATGGGACTCTGGACATACTGCAAAGGACTATGAGACTCTGCATACGAAGCTGAAGGAAGTTGGGGAACAAGTGGTTATTTCCAGCTGAAGGAAGGAGTGATGAAATTATAATTATTTTTTGGGAATGAGTCATGTTCTTACGTAGCTGCATTGTTCTATACTTTCATGATCATATTATAAAGTATTTGTGTTCTTTCTATGTTATAAATCAAGCACTGCTAGGAGTTGTTTCTTTTTGTTTTCTAATGTCGTTCTTATCAATCCAAAATTTGGTGTGGCATGAGCATTTCTTTATTTTGAAAGTGTGGCTCAGAGACAAAAGTTAGAGAACCACTGCTCTAAATCAACATCAAACTCAGAAGAGGAAGAATAAGCAAAGCAGTCATGATTGACTGGTAAGTGCTGCATTTTACATGGTAGGTTACTCTTTCTTACTGGTCTTCCTTGCTTCATGTGATTCTGGGTTTGCACGTGGACCCTGAGAATGGAACCCACGCATAAGTTGTGGGCCCACTGTAGTTGGTCAGCAGCCAAGGCAGTTCTATCAGAATAGGTCAGACGTGTGCTGCACTCAACAACCTAGCCAGAGCATTCTGCGCCAGCTTCCGAATCAATCCCAAGGGAAGCCCCATATAAAGCGCATTATAGTAGTCAAATTGTGATGTTACCAACTCATGAATCACAGTGATTAAGCCAGCCATGTCCAGGAAAGGGCATAGTTGGTATACCAACCTCAGAGGTCACCTGAGCACCCAGTGACAAAGATGGATCTAGGAGTACCCCGAAACCTGCTCCTTCAGAGGGCATGCATTCCCATCCAGAATCGCGTAATGAACAGAAAACAAACTTTGTCAACATAGTCAAGAAAAGTCAGAAGCATTAGATCTGAATGTTTATCTCCCAACATCCACTACTGTTTCTAGAGCAACTAGGGTTACAACTGAGGAACTTTGAAACTGTCTCTTGTGAAAGACTAGGATTCTTGATTCTTGATTGCACTGGTGGACTTGGGGTCTCAAATTTCAGCGGCGCCCTGTGTGATGCCAAAAATTTTTGTAATGCATTTTTAAAAAAATAAATCCCCACTTTTAAAATTAATACCTTACTAATTAATACCATAGCCCCTTCTCAGTCAAGAAGACCAGTTCAGGAGTGTGTGGTGTACAATGTGTTGGGCCAGTTATATGCTGAGATGGTCCGTGATTGTCACAGCAGCCATGAAGTACCAAGCTGGACACGCCAAAGTAGTCCCAATAAGGTGGTCTATTGAATCGAGTCTTTGAATAGTGGCTTGCTGAAGGTCACCGGTAAGCTCACAGGTAAGGTGAGATTTTACTTATGGACTTCCTAGCTCACAGCTCAATCACATGCCCTGCAATCCAAAATTTATTTACATGGAACTACCGGTAAATTCAGTGGAGTTTAATGAGACTTCCTCCATTAACAAGTGAGCTGAGCGTTGCAGCTTTCGCCCCTGAGCTAAGCTTCTTAAATGTTAAAAAGTACAGTAATCTAGGGCTGGAGTATGTTTCTTTAAGGGAGCTGAAATGGTTTGAGAGTGAGACCACTTCACCATGTGCAAGACACACATTTCATTTAGTCTACCATTGCTGCAGACCAAACAGGTTTTGCAGAGTGTTTGAACTTGCCAAATTTCTCAAAGGCAAAAAATTAAAAGCACACACACATACCATGATTGTGTACGCATGCATTTCATGTGTGCATACATTCTGTATTGCGCTTATGACATCCTCATTCAAGGGAAACTCTCCCCCATTTAATTTGGATTTTCCTGATCTGCGGATAATATGCTAGTGAAAAGCGATTCCAACTTAAAAGTGCATGTTAACCAACTGCAAGCATACTGAAGCACACTGTCTGGGTGCTGTTTTTAAAGTATGTGGCAACAGTTTTCTGGCCATCTATCACTTCTAGTGGGTGCCACAACTTGCACTGGTGCTGTGCTCCTTTGTGGGGGTCCTGGTATGGCTGGGCACAACACACAACATATATATATTTAAAATGTTACACATTGTTTTATGCAAATCAGATGCTGTATTGCCATAAATAACAGGACTTTCCATTTCAGTGGCTCTATGCTTATTTGGATACAATCCTGCATCTATTTTTTTGTGAAAAAATTGGCCTGTGTCCACAGATAAACAAATCTCTTGCATACACATGTAAATTTACAAACAGCTTGATCAAATGCGTTTCCAAGCTCGAAAAATCATATCTGTGTGAGACTGGTGACTACAAAAACTCATGAGCAGCTATAACTTTTTCAAACCTCCTTCAACTCTCTGGAAACAACTGTTTTCTATCTCCAATCTAGAGGTGACTTCATAATAGCTTTCAGTCTTATATCAGCAGAATGCTTCCCGTCCTCTTTAATTTTTATTCTGCTGGGAGGAACAGATAATTCCAACTGTTTAAATATATTAACAAATTAAAATGCTGACATCTGGATTCAGCTCTATGCTAATCCTTTTTACCAAAAAGGGGGGAGGCTTTTATTGTTTCCTAATTTCCCATCTGTCTACTTCAAAAGTGGGTCAGCATTTATTTGCCCTAATATGTAATATGAAAAATAATTTATCTTTTGATGTAAAATCAAATATTGCTAGAGTAATAGTACATACCTACAAAACGTAGCTAGCTAAATTACAATGTTTATGAATAGAAGGGTTATGAATAGAAGGGTTGTTGTTGTTGTTTTAAAAAAAGCAGTAAATATAATTACTGGAACAAACAGCTTAGAAGGATAGCTGGCCAGTTTGAGTTTGGAACAGATCCAAACTTAAAATTAAAATCTCTGGGACAGCTGTCACTCCTTGTATGCCATGCATCAGTGATCATCTCCCCCAGAACGTAGAACAGCAAAGAAAACAACCTTTTGTTACATCCACAATCAAATCCCAAGGACCTTTTCTGATAATTTTCAGCAGGTTTTGCACATTGCTCATTTCAGATATTTATACAGTCTTAAAAGGGCTGAAGAGAACTGCGGACTCAAGTCAAAGTAACTACTGTATTGGGAAAACACTGCAAAATGAAAGGAATGTACAAGAGGTTTTATACCTGCTAGCTTGGGAGTAAATTTCATTTAACTCAGTGGGGCTTACTTCCGATTACAGCATTGGGAAAGGTGTGATTCAACTGATAAGAGAAGTGATTTTCAATATTTGTTCCAGGCCCTGGATCCTCCTGACATTGATGCTGTGAGTGTAACATCACACATGTGTGTTGCGTGTCTCACTCAGGCATGACACTGGCCTCTGGGCGGTACAAGTTGGCAACTCTGCAACCACTAACAATCTCCCCCAAAATATGCAGCCATGAGTGTTTAGTGGGAGTTTTAAGACACACATTCAGTTCATTCCAAGCAATGGTGGGTCCCAATAAGTCTTGCCACTGCCACAAAATAAAATCTCAGCATCTTCTAAAATATGGAGGGGTGCCATTGTACATGGCTCTATTCTACAACTCAATGCAGAAAGTCTGAAAATGAATGGATGAGTGTGATGACAAGATGTAGGTTTTTAAAGAAAACCCATAAACAATTCTATTGGGATATATCCCTTTATGTACAGTGGTACCTCTGGTTACGAACTTAATTCGTTCTGGAGGTCCGTTCTTAACCTGAAACCTGTCTTAACCTGAGGTACCACTTTAGCTAATGGGGCCTCCCGCTGCTGTCAGTGCGCGATTTCTGTTCTCATCCTGAGGTAAAGTTCTTAACCCAAGGTACTACTTTCAGGTTAGCAGAGTCTGTAAGTCAAAGTGTTTGTAACTCAAGGTGTTTGTAACCTGAGGTACCACTGTATTGAAGGAGGGTCATAATTTTATATGATATGCCTAATAGCTGTAGTACTCCAAGCCAGGTTTTATCTATAGTTTTATCTGTACGCACTTTGGAAATGTAATTGATCAAGCTGTTTGTAAATTTTTGTATGTGTGTGTATGTGTGTGTATTTATAGGTGGATTTGCCACTGGTTGAATTTGTAGTTATTTGACTGACCGAACCCAAAGAGTGCTCACTAACGTTTCCTCATCATTCTGGAAAAAAGTGACAAATGGGGTGCCGCAGGGTTCTGTCCTGGGCCCGTTGTTGTTCAACATCTTTATAAATGACTTGGATGAAGGAGTTGAAGGGATGCTCATCAGATTTGCAGATGACACCAAACTGGGAGGACTAGCTAAAATTCAGTGTTTGAAATATTTTGATTCTGACCTAAGATTTAATTGATAGTGTGATTTACTTTTCCTTAAAATTCTCTCCATATTGGGCATTCTTAAACTATCATATTGTCTTCTTAGTTTGAAATTCAGTTGTATTGCTGGCAAAGGAAGATACTAAAATTTAACTAAATAAATCTATCTATATTTTTTCAACCTCTCTCTCTAACACACACACACACACACACACACACACACACACACACTATTAGAAGGGAAAGAACTGCCAGTGCAATCCCTATCCATTCAGAAGCTCCAGTGTTCAACAGGACCTACTCCCAAACAAGTGAGCACAGGATTTCAGTCTAAGCAAAAATACCAAAATCACCCTCCAATCACAAATAACATCTGTCTCATTGAACGTCTTGCTCAGTTTTCTTTATCATTGTTCTGTTTGCAACCAGTCTACTCTGACCACATGGAGGTCTTCCTTTCATTTACACCGTCAGAAAACAAGGTCAGCCCTACTGAGATCCAGTAGTGTGAAAGCAGCACAGAAGTAAGCTTCATGTATAAGCTTATTAAAAGCTTAGAGTGAAAAGCCTCTGCTCTGCTCTCTGTAATGCTGGTGCTGCTGTAAGTTGTCACTGGAAATTAATAGCAAACACAATCAGAACACAAATAGTTCAAATCCACTTAAATCTGGAGTAACTGCTACTAAGATCATTCTAGATTAAGTGGGTCAAGGATTCTGTCCCTATTGATTTGATTTGCAGTGTTCCAGACTGCAAAATATTGCTGGAAAAAAACTTCATTCCAGCAATGTTTTTCAAACAATCTATACGAACATAATGATAACTTTACCAGAACAGACCAAAGGACTGTTTGACCAAGTGTCTTGTTTCCTATAGTGGCCAACCAAATGTGTCTGGGAATAGCAATCACCCTCTCCTGCTCTTGTTCCAGAACTGGTATTCAAGGATGTGCCGTTTTGGGGCCACAAGGAAGAATGACATGTTACAGGTGGCGCTGTGGGTTAAAGCCTCAGTGCCTAGGACTTGCCGATCGAAAGGTCGGCGGTTCGAATCCCTGCGGCGGGGTGCGCTCCCGCTGCTCGGTCCCAGCGCCTGCCAACCTAGCAGTTCGAAAGCACCTCCGGGTGCAAGTAGATAAATAGGGACCGCTTACCAGCGGGAAGGTAAACGGCGTTTCCGTGTGCGGCTCTGGCTCGCCAGAGCAGTGATGTCACGCTGGCCACGTGACCCGGAAGTGTCTCCGGACAGCGCTGGCCCCTGGCCTCTTGAGTGAGATGGGCACACAACCCCAGAGTCTGTCAAGACTGGCCCGTACGGGCAGGGGTACCTTTACCTTTACCTTTAAACTTAAAGAGGACTTGTGCTGTCTCACAATCTGTCCTGCTTCCCCACAGCAAGCTGTTTTAGGGTCTTAGCAGTTGAAAGGGAACTGGGTAGGACGGTGCTAACTCAACCCTTAAAACATGCACATACGGACATAAGAGCCAATCCCCCAGCCCAGTTAGTCCAGCATCCTGCTCCCACAAGGCTACTGTCCCATCCTGTGGTTTCCAGCAACTGGTATTCAGAAGTGTACTGCCTCCGACAGTAGAACATAGTCCTCAGGGTGAGTAGGCACTGAAAGAAAGCCTTATCCTCTATGAATATGTCTAATTATCTTTTAAAGCCATCCAGGTTCGTGGCTATCCCTGCTTCCCGGGGGAGCAACTTCCATAGTTTATGTGCTGCAGGAATATCTGTCCTGAATCTTCCACCATTCAGCTTCAGTGGATGTTCATGAGTTCTAGTGTTGAGAGAGAGAGAGAGAGAGAGAGAGAGAGAGAGAGAGAGAAAGAGAGAGAGAGACTTTCCTCTGTCCACTTCCTCCATGCCATGCATAATTTTACAAACCTGTCAGGTCGCCTCTTAACTCACTTTTTTTATACAGTGGTACCTCGGGATGTGAACAGGATCCGTTCCGGAACCCCGTCAGCATCCTGAAGTGAACGCAACCCACGTCTGCGCGTCTGGCGTTTTGCCACTTCTACACATGCGCGTGATGTCATTTTCACCATCTGCACATGCGCACGTGACAAAACCCGGAAGTAACACGCTCCGTTACTTCCGGGTCGCTGCAGAGTGCAACCCGAAAATACTTAACTTGAAGCACATTTATCCCGAGGTATGACTGTACACTAAAAAGCCACAAATATTGCATACCCTTGAACATTTTAGTGGCCTTTTTTTGGAACCTTTTCCATCTTACCATATTCTTTTTGAGGTGAGGAGACCAATAGTGTACAAAATATTCCAAATGTTCTCACAGTATTTCAAAGACTTTAAAGGAAAACTACAAAAAGACAAGAGCAGATCTAATTCATACTGAGCAATGGGTAGAATTGCAGGTTTCCCTTGCACAGAAACGCAGAGTTGGAAGAAGGAACCCCAAGGGTCATCTAGTCTAACCCCCCTCTGCAGTGCAAGAATCTCAACTCAAGAACCCCTGACAGATGGTCATCAAACCTCTGCTTAAAAACCTCCAAGGAAGGAGAGTCTACCACTTCTGGAGGGAGTGCATTCCACTGTCAAACAGCACTTACTGTCAAAGGTTCTTCCTGATGTTTTTTTTTATATATATATATAATTTTTTATTAATTTCCACACAAAAAAATACATAACACATCACGTTTCAACTTTAACAAATTTTTCACTTTTGGACTTCCTTCAGCCTCTCTGACAATCATCCAAATTTAATTTTTAGGTACACATTTCTTAAATTCACTATTGCCTTTCAGAAAACCGTTTAGAACCTATTTTTCTTTTTTGCAATATTTCTTTGACTTTCACAGAGCTTCTTTTAATGCCACTAACGTTATTTCTCTGTCACTTATATCTTCCCAGTAGTCCACTAACTTTCTCCAGTCCTCGATAAACTTTTGGTCTCGTAGATATCTGATCTTTCCTGTCAATTTGTCCAGTTCTGCATAGTCCATCAGCTTTATTCTCCACTCCTCTAATGTTGGAACTTGTTCTTGTTTCCAATTCTGGGCCAGAAGTATTCTCGCCGCTGTTTAATCAATTCCTGATGTTTAATCAGAATTTCCTTTCTTGTAACATGAATCCATTCCTTTGGGTCCAACCCTCTAGAGCAGGAGAAAAGCTTGCTCCACCTTGTATCTTGCTTTAACACACACAGAGCTGAAAATACTTTTTGGGTAGCAAGGTCCCTACGGATCCCACTCCTGGCTGCAGCCTTTTAGGAAATGTTTGTGATGGCACCCCACACTTAAATGGTAAAAAACAGTAAATATCGTTGTGGAATTCTGCATCTAAACAGAGGTACAATTATAGCTTTGGCACACCTATTAACATTCATTTGAACACACAAAGGCATCTGCTTGAAAAAGTAATGCACTTCTTTGAACAAGTGAGCCATCTAATTAATTTGCCTTCCCACATATTATTGGCTATGATGAAACTGACAGCCATGTCAGCAGAGCTATACATTTTAAGACTACACAAATGAACAAAAGGTTACTAAACCCCCACCAAATCCTAATGGCTTATTGCAGCTTGCTCGCTTGAATTTTTGATTTTGTGTCACTGACTGTTGATTCAGGTTTAGCTTTGAATCATTAAACGCAGTTTGCATGCAGAGAAAAATGCAAATGTGACACATCTCTTGCTCCTGCCTAATTAGGGATAATTCTGGATCCCTGTTTAATTGCACTGAAGTGGTTGCAATGAGACTGGTAACATTGCATCAGTCATGATCTAAGGGCGGGGGGAATGGGCCTGGGAGTTTCCCCTCCCCCAGTAATGGGGGCCACACTTCTCCCCAGCCTGTGCTAGGGCCACCAGACCTGCAAAATTAAAATTCACAGTATCTTGCTCCCATACGCAGAAATAATGTGGTGCTCCCTGCACTCATATCACCCTAAAAGTGGCACACACCAAGAAATATTCCCCCCTTTGCAGTTGCCAGCAGCAGAACCACCTCCCACCTCATCCTAGAATATATCCATCTCCCTCCAAAGTCAAAATATCCTGCAGATATTTTGAAACTGCAGGAGTGGGCTCTCCCGCTCGCAAGGTAGTCCAGGACAGGTGACTCTTTGGGCTTAGCACGGGAGCTGCAAGAGGCAAGGATAGGTTTTGCAGGATGGCTGTTTCCTGCCCCCCCCCCGGCTTCTCACTCCCACTGCATTATGACATGTGAAGTTGCAGCAACCAAAATTCCTGCTTCTAAGCAACTATTAGATGGTCAAGAGCCCTATGCACTAATGGACCAGCCAGTGCAGCAGCAGAACATGTCTCCATGCTGTGTGCACTCATACTGGGGGGCGGAGGACAAATAGGCAGCCACGAGGCTGGGATTGAAGGGCACATGGTTGCAGTGTCCCCATACTGCCCCCCCCCCAGTGGACTTCCAAGTTTCGTATCCTGAGAGGGTGGCACAAGAGGAGAGCAGCAGCCATGTGCCCCTCGATCCCAGACTTGTCAGCAAAGACGAGGCTGGGATCAAAGGGCGCACAGTGCCTGTCTGTACAGGAGGGAGCCAGCCAGCTGACGCAGCACTTGGTGGGTGCAAAGCGGGTGCCCCCACCTCGACACCCCCAGCGCAGCTTGGCCAGTTGTTCCTCTACGCAAGCATTGGTTCCTCCGTTGGTTACATCAGGGTTCATGCTTGTAAGAGAATTCATTAATGCCATTGTTTTACCTGATCTAGTTCCAAAATTTGGGAATAACATGTTTTCTGCGTCAAAGTGCTCTTCTTATATTTTATTCATTTGATTACTGTTAATTGCGTGTCGAGACCCCGCAGCCACTCCCTCGTTGGAAATAACGCACACAAGGACACGGATATTAGGTTTATGTTATTGGGCAAATTTGGGCCACAACTTTATTGAAATTACAGAATGTGAGTGGTATTGGCTTAGGCATTGATTGAACCTGACTATATCTGACTCCTGCCCATTGTGAAGGAAGTCCAGTAAGGGTAAGCCTACCTTTTCCCATCCCAATACTGCTGGTACCTTTTCTTTTCTTTGTTAAAAAAAGCCTAGAAAACAAACAGTGCCACAATAACAATACAAAGTGGCTCATAAGAGTTGCCCCCTGCCACATTACTTGAAGGGATGACGTTAGCAGATAGCAGAAAATTCAGACTGCACAGGTTCAATAAAATCCAACACGAACTAAGTCTAGTCTATTTATGGCTGCTTTGTCAACTGTTTCCAGCACGTTGCTTGGGCACAGAAATATCTTTATGAAAGGCCAGGGCCTAATAGCTGCCCAACACCATGCACCATATAGGCCAAGGGTCAGCAAACTTTTTCACCAAGGGGCCGGTCCACTGTCCCTCAGACCTTGTGAGGGGCCTGACTATTTTTTTGGGGGGGTGAACAAATTCCTATGCCCCACAAATAACCCAGAGATGCATTTTTACTCATCTAAAAACGTGCTGATTTCCGGACCATCCGTGGGCCGGATTTAGAAGGCGATAGGGCCGCATCTGGCCCCCGGGCCTTAGTTTGCCTACCCATGATATAGGTTACAGTGGTACCTTGCAAGACAAAATTAATTCATTCTGCGAGTTTTTTCGTCTTGCGAATTTTTCGTCTTGCGAAGCACGGATTCCGTATGCAGCCAGGATCAGGTTTATTGTGCAAAAGAAGTTATGAGTTGCTCCTCGAAGTCAAGTCGCAACTGCACCTCTTCAAGCAATGCACCCTGGTTATTAACGGTTTTAAGAAAAAGGAAACAAACTTGCAAGACGTTTTCGTCTTGCGAAGCAAGCCCATAGGGAAATTCGTCTTGTGAAGCAACTCAAAAAACGAAAAACTCTTTCGTCTTGCGAGTTTTTCATCTTACGAGGCATTCGTCTTGCGGGGCACCACTGTATACTCCTACTCCTTTACTTGGGAGAAAGCCTGAACGAATTTAACAGAAATTACTTCTGAGTAGATATAGTTATGGGTGGGTTGTCTGTTATTCTTACTACTACTACTACCACCACTACGATTACTACCACCCCAACCCCTGGAGAAAAGGGCAGGGCAAGAGGGATGGTTGTGACTGTCTGTGCTGCCTGGAGATGACTTGCCAGCACAGAAGACAGCCAGAAGGGAACCCGGAGTTTCTCTAAATGTGAATAAATGTGATTACAAGTGTGGGAAACAGAGAAAGGACTGGGCTACAGTTTGAGGCAATTTGGGGGTTTAGAAAAATTACAGGGTGGGTGGCACACACCTTGCCCAGTACCAGCAACCTTCCATGCCAGCATTTTTCCCTTGTTACCTATATGCATTTTTAAGAGAAGACAGAATAAAACAGAGAAACAGAAAGTTCCTTTCAAGTAGACCTTTTTTTGGCACTGCAACTGCAGGCGTGGAAGGCCTGGTTTAGATGGGGCCCACCGGAGTGGGGAGGGGTTAAAGCCCCCTAACCACCACCCAACAAATCAGGCTCTGTTTGTGGCGTGGGGGGGGGAGAGAAAAAAGCAAAAAGCGTGCACTTAAGGGCAGTCACATACAGTTTGCTTCTAAAATACCAAAATAACCCATTAATGGTGTTTTTGGTTATGGAAAAAATGAGAAATATGCTGAAATAAAGTGTGATTTGAATTTATGACAGCAGTAGGTTGTTGAGTATACTTTCTGCCTTGTACTTGCCTAGTGGTTAAGTATCATTAAAGGCATACCCTACTGCAACCAGGATGCAAAGTTTAGAATGAGTTTGGAAGGCAGGAGGAGGAGTTGCTCTCATCAACTCACTTTTATTATTTACACCATAGGAATGCTGAATTAGACTGGCAAAATGAATCCATCAGACATGTAAGAGCTATTCTCTAGAGCACATATTAATCAGACTGACAAGCTGTCACTAACACAGCATTTGATTAGCAAGGAAAAAACACAAAACTATGAATGCTGAAATAAGGGGTGCTCCATCAATTTTATTGTGCCCACAGAGGCTTGTATCAAACTGTCTGACGTGGTTCAGGTGCAAACTTGCAGGGACAAACGAGCACCAGAGCCACAATCACATTTGCTCTGAATGCCTGGTTGTCTGATGATGCCAAAGAGAGCCAGGCTTTCCAGAAGCTTAGGCTTCCTGAAAGAAATGGTGATTTAGGTCCATATTTACTCTCCCCTTGGAATGATGGATGATCTAACAGTAGAATGCATAATAGAGCTGTAGGTTGGGCATTCCAATACCTCCCTTAGATCTATGCCTAAATGACATTTTATAATTTATTCTAGATTTTCCGCTGGATGAAACAAATAGAATTAGGTTTCATTGCAATTTTTTTAAGCAGAGAGAGGGAAATATAGATGGGCAAAACCTCAAAAAATAGAACTTTGGAAGAACAGACATTTTAATCACAACTATCCTGTGAAGTCAACTGAGATTTAAATATTTCCATTACACCAATTCTTGGGAAATATCTTTGAGCATAGTTTTTGCAACAAAGCTGCTTAAGATCTGGTGTAAAAGTGATGCCAATATATTTAAAACCACTGTGGGCAATGCTAAATTCTGATTGTAATATTAGTCGCTTGCAAGTCATTGTGGGTAGGTAAATTGGAAGAATGGCAGATTTTGCATAATTTATTTCCCATCCCTCAATTGCATGAAATACATTCCATTGTGTTTTACAGTGGTGCCTCGCAAGATGAACGCCTCGCAAGACGGAAAACCCGCTAGACGAAAGGGTTTTCCGTTTTGGAGGCGCTTCGCAAGACGAATTTCCCTATGGGCTTGCTTCGCAAGACGAAAGCCCATAGGGAAATCTCCGGGACAGCGGGGAAGCGCAGCGCGTCTTCCCCACTGTCCTCGGACCTCCTCCGAAGGCTGGCGGTGGGGCGGAGAGACCTTCTCTCTGTGCTAGCCTTCGGATGGCTGTCCTGAAGACTTGCGGTGGGAGGAGGGTTTTCCTTCCCACCGCCAACTTTCAGAATGCTGTTCTGAATGTTGGCGTGGGGAGGAAAAACCCTCCTCCCACCGCAAGCCCCGGGAACAGAGAAGCGCTGCACGCCTTCCCCTCTGTTCCCGTACCTGTCCTAAAGGCTTGCGGTGGGGAGAAAAGCCCTTCTCCGCACCGCCAGCCTGGCAAGCGGTCTCCATAGGAACGCATTAATTGATTTTCAATGCATTCCTATGGGAAACCGTGCTTCGCAAGAAGAAAAACTCGCAAGAAGAAAAAACTTGCGGAACGAATTAATTTCGTCTTGCGAGGCACCACTGTAAGTGGTTGGAGTGCATTACGAGGGTCTTGGAGAATAACCAGAGTGTTGTCAGCAAACATATTAATTTTGTGCTCAATATTTCTGATTTTCACCCCCTCAATAGTTGCATCTGCCCGCAACTGAATAGCAAGCACCTTTCTGACCACTGCAAGAAGCAGCAGTGACGGGGGCACCCTTGACAAGTGCCCCTATTGAGTTGGATGCATTTGGGGCCAGACCCATTTATTGTAATGATGATGTTAGACTGGGAGTAAATTGGTCTAATCATATGCAGGAAATGCTTACCAAATTTAGATAGTAAAGATTTTTAAAGGGGGCACTGAATTCTGTCCAAAGCCTTGAAGGCATCAAGAGAAATTGAAGCACCAGAGGAGTTCTGTGGATGAAGCTCTATTCCTACATGCAATGAAGCCAGTCTGGTCTGGTTTGTGGCCCAGAATTTGGTACATATCTGCAGGCCAGAGTGAGATTTGTAGTACCAATTCAGCCTGAAACGAAAAGAAACCTGCCATTTGGGTTGCTAGAGAGTTTTCAACCTGAAATGGGAAGGGTCGCCCGCTTGCGCCCCACATTGAGGTGGCCTGGCATCACATGATTGGGGGGGTGCAAACCAGGCTCCCCCTGCAGAGATCCTCATCGTGCCCTGCCAGCGGCAGGGGATGGGAAACCTCCAACCCTCAGCTGGCACGGCAGTGGCAGTGGGGAGGGGGTGTTTGCAAACAGGAGAGCAATCTGTTTGGGGGCCCCTCAATATTGGGGGGCTTAGCCCCATGCCCACAGATATTGAGGGGGGCAAAGCCCCTCATGCCCCTATAGTTGGTGCTCCTGTCAGTGGCAGAGGAGCCCTCTCCAGCACCCGGAGTGGGATGCCAAGGGGCGGGGCGAACCGCCCGGTGGCGCACGCGCAACATCCATATGGACTGCACATGTGTGGCACCCCATACAGACTGTGCATGTGGAGCACCGCATACGGAGTGCGCACACACACAGCATCCCTTACGGTCGCCGTGTGAGAGGCAGCCCGTACGGACGCCTGTATGGACGGCGTGTGAGAGCGGCAGCCTGTATGGACGCCATGCGAGCAGCGTCCATATGGACTGCGCGTGCTCTCGTCCGCTCTACAGCTGGGGGGAGGCAGGGGCCATATTGTCACACATACCCCCGAGTGGCACCCAGGGCGGCCTGCCCCCTCCGCCCCCCACTTCGTACACCCCTGGCCCCTGTAAATGGGCATTGCTTAGAGAAGAGGTTAGCCACAGCCCTACTTTTGGAAAAGACATACATAGTTGCTCACCAAGCCTTTGACCCTTATACAGTGGTGCCCCGCAAAACGAAAAACGCACAAGACGAAAGGGTTTTTCGGTTTTTGGGTCGCTTTGCTAGACGAATTCCACTATGGGCTTGCTTCGCAAGACGAAACTTCTTGCGAGTTCTTGCGAGATTTGTTTCCTTTTTCTTAAAGCCGCTAAGCCGTTAATAGCCGCTAAGCCGTTAATAGCCGTGCTTCGCAAGACGAACAAACCACAAGACGAAGAGACTCGCGGAAGGGATTAATTTCGTCTTGCGAGGCACCACTGTAATGGTGACTTGGAGGATAGGTGCTGATGAGTTTCCTGCAACGTAATAATGTCTGAGTGCTCTCGCCATAGGGCGCCCTCAGCTCCAGCTCTTTCTCCTGCTGAGCTCAGGCCTCTAACATGGAATGAGAGGGTTTTTAAAGATACAAAAGATGATATACTGCTGGAACCTGACACCTAGCAAATTGGTTAAAATGTATAGAAAAGGATCCAATTTCTGTTGGAAATGACTGCCACATGTGGTCGTGTAAATACGCTAGGGCGTATTGGGAAAGGATTCACACAGAATTAAAAAAGATCTTTAAACTCACATTTCCCAAAAGACGTGAGGCCTTTCTATAAGCGATGAGTTCCCAAAGAAGGCACTCATCCACTTTTTATATGTGTTCGCTGCAGTTAGAATAGTCTATGCAAAGAAATGGAAAGAAAAAGAGATACCCACAAAGAAATCTGGCAGAATAACTATGACTGCAAAACTAAGAAATAAGGATGAGACACAGCTAAAAGAAGAGTGGATCTTTTTTGAGGAATATCTTAGAGGGTGGAACATTCAATTTAACCTGCAAGTAGGAGTTAACATATGAACAGTAGATAATATTAAATAAAGGAAGACTTGAGATAAAAATGGGTGTAATATCAGGATATGCAGCTGATCAAGGTTTGTAAAGAATGCCATGGAGAGAGGGACTGGAAAGTCCTAATGAAAGGGATAAGTGATGGATTGTGTAAGGTGTGTGTATAAAAGCTGTAAAAAATGCATAAATATTTTATTTCTTTTAAGAGGATTTTTTTGGAGCACTGGGTAGTTGTCATGTCTGTTCTGGGAGATCAGCAGATTGTTTTTGCAACTGTGATAAAGCCTGGAACAGCCTTCCAGGCTTGCAAACTTGAGCTTTCCTGGAGGCTTTTGTTTAACACTGGGCTAACATAATTGATAACTATAAAAATGTAAAACCTTGCCAAACAGGCCACCTTTAACTGTCTTGGGAACAGAAAACTGCACTTGTGCAGAACCATGCTAGTGGTACTATATTACAAAGTGTCCTCTTTATGCTGGCTAATGGAATGGATATTATTAAAAATACTGATGCTTTAGACCTGGAAGATCATGATAATAGATATGGCTAGCATGCTTATTTGTGGTATGGAAATATAGAGGCTATCAGCATTTTTCCAAGCCCTCCATAAAGGGGTCATAAACACAAACACAAAATACCTTAAATATTTTGAGAGTGGAGAACTGCACTGGGAGTATTGTGATTGTTGAGGTTCCTTTCATCACTGTTAAGGAAAATCTGGAGCATGTGCTTCCCTTATCTTGCACCTGCAGGTCTTGTTTCAAGGTCACTGACCTGGCAACCAGCCAAGTAGGTCACTGTGACCTGGCAATCGGCCAAGTAGGTCACTATGATCTGGCAACTGGCCAAAAGTGTGGTCATTCTTGGGTATATCAAGAAGGGGCTATACAGTGCCTCTTTGCTTCGCTGCAAGGAAGCTGTGCCAGATTGATACTGAACTCTGTACTGTATGTATGCTGTGAGTTGTACTTGCTTTGCATTTGAAGCCTGCACCTTCCACAGTGGTACCTCGGGTTAAGTACTTAATTCGCTCCGGAGGTCCGTTCTTAACCTGAAACTGTTCTTAACCTGAAGCACCACTTTAGCTAATGGGGCCTCCTGCTGCTGCCGCGCCACCGGAGCACGATTTCTGTTCTCATCCTGAAGCAAAGTTCTTAACCTGAGGTAATATTTCTGGGTTAGCGGAGTCTGTAACCTGAAGCGTATGTAACCTGAAGCGTATGTAACCTGAAGTGTTTGTAACCCGAGGTACCACTGTACTAGGGATCGAGTGGAAGCCTGTATATAGTGAAACTGCCTTAATGCTTTGGACCTGTCAGTAAATAACTGAACTGACTAAAGAGTTGTAGTCTGAATTTCTTCCAGCACAAAACTGCACTGCCATGAACCTACATGCTTGGGACCTACCATACGTCAACAGGTTATGGGCCCAGATGGTTCCTGAGCATTCAGAGTGCTGTGGTTTCAGATAACTGTTTACAGTGTTGGAGGCGTTTATCCTGAAGCTCTGAAGTTTGCTGTGAGAGGGAGAGAGGACAGCAGCAGCTGAGCCAACTGGTACAAGTTGAGAGCAGCGTGGAAGTCTCTCTATGAAGCAAGAGTGAAGCCAAGAGGTCCAGAGTTGAAAGCTGGTGAGCTGAGTCGTGATGGTGCAACTTGTGAGTGGTCTTCCTCTAGAACAGCTAAATGACCACAACTACCTCAATTCGTGCGTTAAGATGGAAATGTTTCTTTGCTGGGAAGGTTTGTGGGACATTGATAGCGAGCCAGAACCAGAGGAGGTGAGCGCCCGGTGCCTGAGAGATGAAGACAAAGCACAGTCTAACATTATCCTGTGTCTGGAAAACAGCTGGCTGGTTCATGTTAGAGGCCTGGAAACAGCTCAACACAGCACCTCAGGAGGGACTGTATTGCCCACCTGGCTGGACATGCTGGCCATAAAAAAGTCCCCATTCAAAACAGAAGCAAATAACTCAATTTGTTTCAGTCGTAGTGAGAGAGACAGTTCCTGAAACCAGAGTTGCTAACAGTCTGTCTGTTGGATTCTGCCTGTAGTAAGCTTTGGTGAACTCCAGGGAATTATTCATTTATTTAGGCACTGGGGGTAAGGATCATGTCACCCTTGCTGATGTTTCTTGTGTTTCAATCCAAGGTCAGTGTATGTACCTTGTCTAGGGACACATTTGGAGAATGTTTTCCTAGTGGAAAATCTCCATTATTCTCTGCTGGGTGTAGCATGCCTGACAAAAGATAATTACAATGTAATCTTTACTGGCAGAACTTGCCGGATTGTGAGGGATGGAGTTGTATGTGCACAAGGTTATCATGAGAACTTGTATGTCATGGATAGAGCTGAGAGCAGTTCCACTTTAAAAACCCCTGTATCTGCTCAAACAACTCTAACCAATAGGCCTCTCCATGACAGCTGCATCCATCTCCTACACTGAAGAATGGGGCATACAAACTTTAGAAGTTTAGGAAAAATGCCACAGCTGTGCACTGATTTAAAGTTCAAAGCCTGCACCAAATACTTGGATTGTGAACCCTGCAAGCTTCTAAGAGCACACATTACTCAGAGAGCAAAAAGAGAACAATGGTACCTCTGATTATGAACACTTTGGGTTACAAACTCCGCTAACCCGGAAGTAGCTGCTCCTGGTTGCAAACTTTGCCCCAGGATGTGAACAGAAATTGCACGCCGGAGGCCCCATTAGCAAAAGCGTGCCTCAGGATAAGAACGGTTTCAGCTTAAGAACGGACCTCCGGAATGAATTAAGTTCGTAACCAGAGGTACCACTGTAACAGAGAGTCAGAAAGACTGTTTACTCTAATGCATACTGACCTAACTGATCCCTTCCCAAAGAGTGAGGAAGGAGTCCAGTATGCAATGTGGATTATTGACAATTCTCGTTTTTGCTGGTGCATATTGTTAAAACAGGGACGCGGGTGGTGCTGTGGGCTAAACCACAGAGCCTAGGACTTGCCGATCAGAAGGTTGGTGGTTCGAATCCCCGCGACGGGGTGAGCTCCCGTTGCTCGGTCCCTGCTCCTGCCAACCTAGTAGTCCAAAAGCACGTCAAAGTGCAAGTAGATAAATAGGTACTGCTCCAGCGGGAAGGTAAACGGCGTTTCCGTGCGCTGCTCTGGTTCGCCAGAAGCGGCTTAGTCTTGCTGGCCACATGACCTGTATGCCGGGCTCCCTCGGCCAATAAAGCGAGATGAGCGCCGCAACCCCAGAGTCGGTCACAACTGGACCTAATGGTCAGGGGTCCCTTTACCTTTACTATTGTTAAAACACAAAAGTGAGGCTTTTGAAGCATTCAAAAACTGGGTCACCTGGGTAGAGCACAGCTTTTTGCACAAAATGTGTAAGTTGCAATCAGGTAGGGGAGGTGAGTTCTTCTCAACTGCATTTCGCAACTGCCTGAGAAATAGAGGAATTTCTCATAGATTAGGTAACTCTCACACTTCCGAAGAGAATGGGCTGGCAGAGAGATGTGGTAGGGCTCCAAAGACAATGAAAGATTCATTGCTTCATGATGATGGTTTGCCTGTAAAACTCTGTGGGGAGGCCATGCTGACAGCATGCTATATTGAACCTGTCAGTAAAGGACTGAACTGACTAAAGAGTTGGAGTCTGACGGAATTTCTTCCAGCACCAAACTGCACTGCCACGAACCTACATGCTTGGGGAGCTGCACACATTTGGCACACGCCATACACCAACAGTGACCAAGTTTGCGGAGTCTTGTTTTTCTTATTTCTTGATGTTCCGGGGGGGGGGGGGGGATTCTCTTTTCTAAGTTGCAGAGGGGCACTTTGTCAGCTGGGTCCACTGATGATGAACGCTGAGGATCTTTTACCACATTTTCAACTTCTTGCTTGTCCCTCACCACCACTGTCTCCCCAGTGATAGGCAATGCCAACCTCCTTCGGGGCAGCTGTATAAGGGTGAAAATCACGTTGCCAGGCAATTGTGGCTGGACTAATGTCTTGAAATATGTCAATGCTGGATTGTTCATTTTTAAGTCCCTGGTGTTATGGAGTGCTTTCAATGTGGCATCTTTGAGCCTGTAATGTAGGGCTACACCCATTCTGCTTTGTGCTTCAGGGACTCTTTGTGCCATCCCTACATTTGCTGTTGACAGGAGAGTTACAGTAGTACATCAGGTTAAGTACTTATTTGTTCTGGAGGTCAGTTCTTAACCTGAAACTGTACTTAACCTGAAGCACCACTTTAGCTAATGGGGCCTCCCGCTGCCACCGTGCCGCCGGAGCATGATTTCTGTTCTCATCCTGAAGCACTATTTCTGGGTTAGCGGAGTCTGTAACCTGAAGCGTATGTAACCTGAACCGTATGTAACCTGAGGTACAACTGTATTTATATTCAAGGTAAGCCTCCAATCCACCAACAATTGGGCCATATCTCCTTCTTCCTGATTCTCTGGGAGGCCTCTGATTTGAAATTTATTACCTCTATTTATGTCCAATTGTTCCTCGAGCTTCAGGGCAAGATCCTCTGTGGACTTATGTAATAATTGTATTTCAGATTTATTAGTGGTGACAAGATTCAGTGCTTCATTTCTGTTTTGAGATATGTATGTTAGTTGATTAGAAAGGTTTTCAAATGTCTGTGTAAGTGGTGCCAATGCAATTGGTCCAGTCACACATTAGGGCTTGGCAAATTCTGTCAAGGTAGAAATTGTCGGCCTCCATAACTGCTGCCACTTTCCTGTCTTTTTACAAGTAAGCATTCCCTTTAGATATATCAGTGTCTGAGGCCTTGTCTGAAGCCTCATATATTGAACCTTCAATTTGTTCTTTTAGATCCAAATGTGCAGACTTGCTTTTAAGTTCCTCAAAATCCAGGAATCATTACCGATCTCAGTGTTTTGCTGTTCCAAAGCCTATGGTTGTCCCTCAATGCAATTTCCACACCGTCGTGTTCAGAGACATAATATTATGCTGCCATTTATTTAGCATTTAAGTTAGCCACGCCCCCCCAACTTTCCCCTACTTGAAACTTTGACATTCATTCACCTTTTCGATTCTGCCAAGCTTCTCATATCACAGAGTTATTAGAAGATGAGGGCCAAATTAAATGTTAAATGTCCCTTTACAACATGCATATTTTAAAAATGGAAATAGCAGCTGGGGTGTTACTTATTTATAGCCCACCTTCTAACTAAAAGTTCTCTGGGAGAAGTTCTATTACATAAATTAAAATGAATAAAATCACAGTAAAAGTGAAAAAATTATCAGGATTGCAGGTGGTTGAAGTAGATGACCCTCAGGGTCCCTTTCAACTATACAATTCTGTCATTCTAAGGAACCAGGTCAGAAGGGGGCTGTTAACCCTTTCCTCTGCAGTACTAATGTGAATCAATCATGAAAACCTGCTACCGGCATTGGGAGGAAATAGAAGCTTCCACTGAGTAATTTTCATCAGGATCAAAATTCATTCCCACCCCCCCTGTTTTAATCTTGATAATGATCAGGTGGGCCCAGTGGCCACTACCTGCACTTTTTAGAAATGGGTTTATTAAATGCAAAAATACGTTAGCATCATGTTTAGTTTGGCTGCCAGTGGCAAATCAAGAAGCCCTCCTTTGAAGCAAGCCTTTACCTTTGATCTGTGTGATCATAAGCATCTCATAAGGCTCTCAGACTATCTACCTGGCAGGCTTGTTGCAATGTGGGGTGTCACAGGTTTCAGCTTTATCCCTGATGCTGCTAGTGGGTGGTTGTCTAGACCAGTGTTTCCCAACCTTGGGCCTCCAGCTGTTTTTGAACTACAATTCCCATCATCCCTGACCACTGGTCTTGCTAGCTAGGGATGATGGGAGTTGTAGTCCAAAAACAGCTGGAGGCCCACGGTTGGGAAACACTGGTCTAGACCACATGGCTGGGAGGTGGCCTGCTCTGGTTGGGGTTACACACCCTCTGAAGAGCGGGTATGTAGCTTGGGGATACTTCTATATCCTTCGCGGTCACTCAAGACTCAGGTGGTCCAGGTGGCATGGAGTGCCTTCCATCAGCTGTACCCCTTTCTGGACAAGGAGAGTCTAACTTCTGTCATCTATACTCTGGTAACCCCTAGCTTTGATTACTGCAATGCATTTTACACGGGGCTGCCTCCGAAGAAGGTTCAGAAACTTCAGCTGGGGCAGAATTCAGTGGCCAAGCTGCTCACCTGGTGAGACGGTTTGAGCATATAATGCCAATTCTGGCCCGATTGCATTGTCTGCCAATTAGTTTCTGAGTTCAAAGTGATGGCTTTGACCTATAAAGGCTTAAACACAGTGCTTTTTTTAAAAAGGGGGGGAAAGGTGCCAGTTCGCACCATGCTGTTGTTACTGTAAGTACCACACTTGACAGAAAAAAGCATCGCTTAAATGGTTCAGGACCGCAATACCTCATGGACCACCTCTCCCCAAACGAACTGACCTGGACCCTGCAACCATCACTTGAGGCCCTTCTTCATGCCCCTTTCTGTGGTGGCTCCCGCTTGTGGAATGCTCTCCCCAGAGAGGCTCATCCAGTGCCATCATTCCATATCTTTAGAATCATAGAATCCTAGAGTTGGAAGAGACCACAAGGGCCATCGAGTCCAACCCCCTGCCAAGCAGGAAACACCATCAGAGCACTCCTGACATATGGTTGTCAAGCCTCTGCTTAAAGACCTCCAAAGAAGGAGACTCCACCACACTCCTTGGCAGCAAATTCCACTGTCAAACAGCTCTTACTGTCAGGAAGTTCTTCCTAATGTTTAGGTGGAATCTTCTTTCTTGTAGTTTGGAACCATTGCTCCGTGTCCGCTTCTCTGGAGCAGCAGAAAACAACCTTTCTCCCTCCTCTATGTGACATCTTCTAATATATTTGAACATGGCCATCATATCACCCCTTAACCTCCTCTTCTCCAGGCTAAACATGCCCAGCTCCTTTAGGCACCAGGCAAGAGCATTCCTCTTCTCCCAGGCCTTTGGCAAATTAAACAATACATAGTCTTTTAAACTGGGAGGGTATTGTTTCGTTCGTTATTGCTAAACCTAAATCGGAAAGGTTGGCTCAGCTCAGTGAATTGGTGGGCAGAGCTACTCGCAACCCGTAAGTCAGAAACTAAGCAGCATGTGATCTGCATGGTTTCTCTTTAGGCTAGAAACATAACCGAGGCAGGAAGACTAGCAGGCAGCAGCTCCAGTATATATGACGACAAATACAGCAATGTGTGAAATCAATAAGCTCCACTGGAGAAAACAATCTATATACTCCAGCTTCTCCACAAGGCAAGGGAAAGAATCAATGTTTCCGTGCCCAGTGCTCTTGAGCTGACCAAGACGGAAGTTCGAAACCTAAAATATAACTCAAGACACAAAACTGCTACAAAAAGCACAATGCATGTCAAATAATTTGAAAATATTTTTGCTGAAGTAAGTGAATTTTAAGAGGACAGTGTGAAAAAAATAATGCCTGCAATTATATGGAGCCATCTACTGAAATGCCAAAAGCCGTCTCTGCTGCATGCAGATTACAAAATGTGAACTGCTCCAAGGTATTAAAATGAAAGCCTCATATTTCATGCAGCAAAAGCAGGCCATTTCTTCATGTCATTTTATTGTATAGCTTGCAGTTTAAAATATATTAACAAATCATTTAAATCTTTTGATTTATCCTAAAAAGGGAGAAGGCAACACAAAAAACCTGACATGCACAGACCTATAATCTTGTTAAAATCTTGAGGGCACCAGGACTTTGTTTTTAAGGTTCCAGCTCCTGAGGCTGTCAAGATAAATTTGGGAACACAATGACTCAATACAGAATTGCACTTGACAAGGGATCACCTGAGCAAACCTTGAACTCGTACATTTCTCTCCCTCCCATTTTGGTCACACAGAAATGAAGATTTAAAGCTACCAGAGGGGGGTCGTCCTGGAGAATGGAAAAGGTATACTTTTTCCTTTCCTTCTTCCTGAAACCACCTTATGTAACATGGAGAGGGCAGGTTTCTAACTTTGGTATTTGGGTTGACATGGCAAAAGACACAACACTACAGAATAAAATATTTTCAATCCCTTCAGACTGTATGAATTTATTATTTGACCCAGTCTATTGAAAACAAACAAACAAACAACTGTTGCTCGATGGGATGTCAATGGGTTAATATTTTACATGACCTGGGAATGGAACTTGCTGCATATTTTAAGAAAGGGAGAAAATTGGGGTCATGGCTGTGATACTCGTGAGAGCCATTTTTGCACAGGGAGGGAGAGAAGAAAGCTCATATTTGCACCCATTTTACAAACAGAGCACAGACTTTTCCTTCTTTTCTTTTAAAACTGGTTTTGTGGGAATGAATAGGTTAGCACACCAGACACCACAGCATATCTATCACTGCTTTTGTAACACTGTCTATGCAGAAGCATGTGCATAATGTAGGTTAGACTGGCACTGCAGATGGAGGCTCTGTGTCAGTTTTCTCCAAGCTCTGGGTTGCGACATGGTGTGTTGGCTGCAGTGTATAGGTGTGTCGCATAAATGCTCCCCGTGCTTTTCCTGGGGCTGGAAAGGGGCTAGTTTAACCCCTGGTTTGCTAGTAAAACTGGATTACCGTGTCACGAAATGATGCATGTCTAAAAAGTGTGTCACCAACATGAAACGTTTTGAAAGCTCTGCTCTACGTACATAGAAGGGAAGCCGGCTTTGGCAGCCAACACACAAAATAATTTGCACAAAATCACATACTCGTCCTTTGTGAAACCAAAAAGGAAAGGGGTGCACAAAATCCTACAAGAAACATGTACACATCCCATTACAGGGTTGCTTGTGAAACCACAGTCTGAAATACATGGTGCCAGAGATGACTAGCACTGGTGACCCATCAGTTGCCCTGTGAGACTCCATAGTGTAAGCACCAGGGAGCTGAACACCACCATGCAGGTAGGAATGGAGCCACTGGAACACAGGACCACTGATACTTATCCTACAAAGTTGGTCCAGTAGGGCGTGATGGTCAATTGTAGGGTTGCCATATTTTGAAGAGCAAAAAAAGAGGACACATTGGCCAACTGCTAAGTCAGTCTTGCCTACACAGACTGGCAGCAGCTCTCCAGGGCTTCAGGCAGGGGCCAGTGTGGTGTAGTGGTTATGAGCGGTGGACTCGTAATCTGGTGAACCGGGTTCGCGTCTCCGCTCCTCCACATGCAGCTGCTGGGTGACCTTGGGCTAGTCACACTTCTTTGAAGTCTCTCAGCCCCACTCACCTCACAGTTTGTTGTGGGGGAGGAATGGAAAGGAGAATGTTAGCCGCTTTGAGACTCCTTTGGGGAGTGATAAAACGGGGTATCAAATCCAAACTCCTACTCTTTTCCCAGCCACATCTGGAGATGCTGGGATTTAATCTGGGGGGGCCTTCTGCATTCAGAGAAGATGCTCTGCCACTGAGTTATGGCCCTAAAACTGTCGCCCAGGAGGACTCCCCTGCTGAGTGCCTGGGGGCCCCGGTCCTGCCACTCACCACCTGGCCTAGGGCAGGGCCTGACGGGCTCCATAAAGGACTGCTGCCGCTGAGGCTGGGCAGAGAGGGCTCCGTTTTTGGTTGTTGTTGTTGTTTTTATTTGTTGTTATTTTTTATCTATGTCATTTTAAACTGTGATATTAATGCTGTATTCTTAGTTTCAGAGTTTGATTTATGTGGAAATTGTTTTCCATTTGGCTGTGTATTTTTTTTAATGTAGTTTATTTATTGTTTATGACTTCTGTAATTATGTAAATCTTGTCATGTTGTACGCTGCCTTGAGCTTTTTTTTAAGTGTGGAAAGGCGGCATACAGATAATGATGATGATGATGATGATGATGATGATAAAACAAACAGAAAATCACATGAGCAGAGAGAGGTTTAAAGAGATGGACAGACCCTGGATGAGACACTCACTCACAGGAAGTCGCTAGGCAGAGGCTGGGCAGTCATCATAGCGAAGGGGGTAGAATACTGAACTTGAAGGGGAGGAGAAAAGGGATGCAGTGGGTGGCAGAAGGGAAGGGGGGATACCTTGGGGGGGGGACGAGGGAGTCAGGGAAGTGGAGAAAGGGGAGTGAATGGAAGAGGGACCCCGGCAGAAGGAAGGAAAGGAAGAGGGTCCGGAGGAGTAAAGGGGAGTGTTGAGGGGGGCATCCAGGCAGGAGGCAAAAGACTAAAAAAGCCACACAATGATGAGAGGCTGGGGTTGGGGCAAGGGAATGCAGCAGCAGAGAAAGGCAGAGCGAGCGAGGGGGGAGCAATCAGAAATCCAGTTAGGAAAAAAGGCCAGGGAGCACAGCAGAGATGCAGGAAAAGTAGGGAGGGAAGAGAATTACCGTATTTTTTGCTCTATAAGACACACTTTTCCCCTCCTAAAAAGTAAGGGGAAATGTGTGTGCGTCTTATGGAGAGACAGCAGACGGGAGGCTCTGCTCAGTGCTCCCTTTAAAGAGCCACATGGAGCGCTTGGGGGCTTTTCCCCGAGGAGGGAGAAGGGCTGCCTTTAAAGCATGCTCTTTAAAGGGAGCACGGCTCTTGGGGGAGCCTTAGCCACAAGCAGCCTCTCCCGGGCAAGGGGAGCCTTCATCCCATAAGCCAGGACAGCCAGCGGGATCACTGCGCTGCCATCCCGCTGGCTGTTCTGGCTTGTTGCTTGGCCACACGCAGCCTCTCCCAGGCAAGGGGAGCAGCGATCCCTCTTGCTGTTCTGGCTTCTGGGATTCAGAATATATTTTTTCTTGTTTTCCTCTTCCAAAAACTAGGTGGGTCTTGTGGTTTGGTGCGTTTTATAGAGCAAAAAATACGGTAGATCATTAAGTTTCAGTTGGGGAAAAGGCACTGGCGGAGGAAGGGGGTACAGTGGGTGCTGTCTGTCCCTGGTGTCATCCCTGAGGGGGGGTGACATTGCCACCCCGCCCCCCTGGAACGCTCGCCGTGGGTGGCTAGCCCTGCCCCCACAGCACGTGTGCCGCTCCAGGTGCCAGAGCAGCTAGCTCCGCCTCTGGGAAAAGGAGGGTCTCCCTGAGCCTCATTTTCTGGAGGGTGCCCTCCAAAAAGGGGGAGAAGGGTGGTTGTGGGGGTGGGAGGGATTGTTGGATGGGAAAAGAGAGCAGGAGAGGGGGGTGCAGAGGAGGCATGTCAGGAGGAAGGAAGGGGGGGCTGTTACCGATTTTGTCCTGGGGGGCTTTGATTGGGAAGTGACGTTGCAGTCGGATGCTGCATGTCTCTTAGTCCTCCTCCCTCCTGCTCTTTCCCCCTCTTCCTCTGCCTCTCTCACACACAAACACACAGGCCAGTACGCCTGCGGCCAGCCGGGCAGGTGAGTGCTTGAATGCCAAGGGGCATGACGAAGTGAAGGGCCGAGAGGGCCGACCAAAGGGTATTTTAGGATTTTACTCCAAGAAATAAACTGCCACAGCAGCCGAAATGGACTTTGAAGGAAGAGACCAAGGCTGATTTGGTCACAAAGCCAGACTGGAATGGATCCAGATCATCAGTCTTATCCAGGAATGTCCACAGTTGTTCCACCACAACTGTCTCAATCACCTTCCCCCCAGGGGGTACCTGCTAGTGTGTAATAGATATTACAGTTCTTTGTGTTGAGTGTCACTTTTTTGTGGAGTGGCTGCCTCGCCACCTCCATTAACATGGAGAGCTTACCAGGAGATTGGCTCATTTTATCATAAGTAGTGGAGCTGTGGGATAGTCAAGGGACTTTGGCCTGTGGTAATGGAGGAAATACGGGACGCGGGTGGCGCTGTGGGTAAAAGCCTCAGCGCCTAGGGCTTGCCGATCGAAAGGTCGGCGGTTCGAATCCCCGCGGCGGGGTGCGCTCCCGCTGCTCGGTCCCAGCGCCTGCCAACCTAGCAGTTCGAAAGCACCTCCGGGTGCAAGTAGATAAATAGGGACCGCTTTCTAGCGGGAAGGTAAACGGCGTTTCCGTGTGCGGCTCTGGCTCGCCAGAGCAGCGATGTCACGCTGGCCACGTGACCCGGAAGTGTCTCCGGACAGCGCTGGCCCCTGGCCTCTTGAGTGAGATGGGCGCACAACCCCAGAGTCTGTCAAGACTGGCCCGTACGGGCAGGGGTACCTTTACCTTTACCTTTAATGGAGGAAATAGAGTAAGTGTAATCACAGGGCATACTGTAATTATGGATCCAACACTAGTATTATGATCCAACTTTGCCATGACAAACATATAATCTTTTGCATAATATTTAATTATTTTTTTAAAACTAGTGACAGCTCATTTAATAACAGCAATACTTTGAAGAACCCAGGAAGCTCCATCAATTAACCTTTGGTATTCTAGGTTCTGGCAAATTGTGTTAAAGGGACCCCTGACTGTTAGGTTTAGTCGCGGAGGACTCTGGGGTTGCGGCGCTCATCTCACTTTACTGGCCAAGGGAGCCAGTGTGCAGCTTCCAGGTCATGTGGCTAGCATGACTAAGCTGCTTCTGGCAAACCAGAGCAGCGCATGGAAACGCCATTTACCTTCCCGCCGGAGCGGTACCTATTTATCTACTTGCACTTTGACGTGCTTTCGAACTGCTAGGTTGGCAGGAGCAGGGACCGAGCAACGGGAGCTCACCTTGTCATTGGGATTCGAACCACCAACCTTCTGATCGGCAAGCCCTAGGCTCTGTGGTTTAGACCACAGCGCCACCCGCACAAATCTCTGTGTAACCAGAGATTAAATGCACAATGGAAAGTAAATAATGAGGAAGGTGAAAACAACTCCTTTCTCAACCCATTCAAATTAGTTTAATCCTTCAACAAATATCTCTCAGAACCAAAATGTCATTTATTTATTTATATTTATATTTATATAATATATGAAATATGCCTATATATGTGAAAAACTCTGGGCACCAACAAAATCACCAGATTGTATATAAAATAAGTCGTATTTTTCGCCCTATAGGATACACTTTTTCCCCTCCAAAAATGAAGGGGAAATGTGTGTGCATCCTATGGGGCGAAGGCAGGCTTTCGCTGAAGCCTGGAGAGCGAGAGGGGTCGGTGCGCACCGACCCCTCTCGCTCTCCAAGCTTCGTGCAGCTCTCCGCAAGCCTGGGGAGACCGGCGCGGCTCCCTAGGCTTGCGGATAGCAGGCTGTTCAGGGGGCTGTGGTCAGGGGAAGCTCGGGCTTCCCCCGCGCCAGCCCCGTGCCTGGGGGGGGGGGAAATTTTTTTTTCTTTATTCCCCCCCCCAAAAAAAAAACTAGGTGCGTCCTATGGGGCGAAAAATACGGTAACCTACAACTGCCTGCTGGGATTAATTCAGATTTTGACCAATTAATTGTATATCCTGAAATTCTACAAAAACTATTGTTTTTATTAATTCTGGACAACTAATAAAAAGTAATAAACTTATTTTAAATTCCACTTGTAAATGAACACAACCAGATCTCTCCCTTTTCCATCTGATTTCACATGCCGGTGCTTCCAACATAAATCAAACATCAGTGGAGACAATGACAGCTATGTCTTGCGCCCTGCTCCAAACCCACTGGATCTGAAAGACTTCAATTTGCTCTTACTTGCAATTTAGGAAGTATAAAATTCTAACCTCATAAATTATTGAGGAAATCCAAACTTTTCCAAAGTAACAAACATACTGCCAATATACTTTGCCAAATGCGTTTTCAGCACCCGAAGAAACAAATGCAGCTGGATATGTTCTAGGACTATTCCAGGCCACCAGGTTGGCTACCAATTTTAGGTGACCTGCCACTCTTTATGTCAAGTAAAAACCACTTGATCTGAATGTGCTACTGTGGATATCACTACTTAATGTTTTTTTAAAAAATATTTTTATTAATTTTCCAATATTTACCCAAAATTACCACAGTTTTGCTAATTATACAGATTCCAATTAATTCCAAAAACCACTGCTTTATATTAACCAAAATTGCTATTAATATATTAAAATGTATGCGAATTAAAGAGACTGACCTATCATTTGCACAATGAGCATGGTGTTTGCCAGGCTTAGGTATAACAGACATATATGTATCATACACTAAGGTTGATGAAACCAAAGCACCTTAGGGAGTAGTAAATCTGAATATATTTTGTACCATTCCACAGGAAAACAATCAGGCCCTAGCACTTTCCCAGTCTTCATTTTGTGAATAACACTCTTAACTTCTTCCAGCTGCAACTATTTTGAAACAATTTCCTCTTGCTGCATATCTAGCAGCGGGAGATCCAACTTCAAGGGATTCAAATTCAAATTATTTTAAATTATATACGAAGAATAATATTTCTGAAAATTTGAATATATTTATTTGGTGTTGTATACACTGTATTGTGTTCTCCTTTGATGAATACAATATAATTTCTATTTTGTTGTTGTTTTAAATGAAACACAAAAATCTTTCCTAGTGTCTCACCTCTTTCCCACACTTGCACACACGAATTTAGCTTTAGGAGAACATAAGTTATTCAATTCATATTTAATACATATTTTGAGAGAGATCTTGAGAAGAGGATGATGCAAATTGTCTTAAAAGAGACTTTGCTTCATGGACCATAAATATTTACTATAGCAATTACCATATTTGATGTCTTTCCAGCAAAATACCCATCCAGGTTTCTCTATGTTGCCATGCTAAAAAAACTTCTGTATCAAAAATTCATGTGAAACCAGTAAGGCGAATATTTTGTCTACCACTCAGAAGCAACTACTATCTCTGCAAATTTCATCCATTCTGTCAAAAAGCAAAAAAGCTATAGCCATTTTAAAATACTCCTATGGTAATTGATGAGGAGGCACAAAGCCAAATCAAGAAACCTGTGAATTGGTCCAAGACGAATTGGACTGTTTTCCTTTTGAAAAAAAAAAGTTTTTCAGTTATATACATTTCAATAGTTTTACAGTCATTTTAAAATTTCAAAACTCGACTTCCTTCTTCCTGTTTCTGCAGTTTCTAAAATTTATTTTTATCACTTCCTGCATATTCTAAATTAACTTAACTTACAAGACCACCACATATGATGGAAAGTACCTTCTTTCTCTCTGCATTTCCAACACTTATTTGATTTTGATTTATACATTTTTGCCAATTTACTCGGTGTTAGATAACATCCACATAAAATTTTCATGTAGGTTTCTCTTAAACCATAGCATGCTGTAAATTTTGTATCAGTATTCCACAATCGGTCCCACACTTCCATATTTATATTATAACCAATATCTATTGCCCAATGTATCATTGAAGGTTTTACTTGCCTTTGTCTCCCATTCTAGTAATATCTTATACATTTTAGATAGCACTTTAACATTAGGTAAAGGTAAAGGTACCCCTGCCCGTACGGGCCAGTCTTGACAGACTCTGGGGTTGTGCGCCCATCTCACTCAAGAGGCCAGGGGCCAGCGCTGTCCGGAGACACTTCCGGGTCACGTGGCCAGCGTGACAAAGCTGCATCTGGCGAGCCAGAGCCGCACACGGAAATGCCCTTTACCTTCCCGCTGGTAAGCGGTCCCCATTTATCTACTTGCACCCGGAGGTGCTTTCGAACTGCTAGGTTGGCAGGCGCTGGGACCGAGCAGCGGGAGCGCACCCCGCCGCAGGGATTCGAACCGCCGACCTTTCGATCGGCAAGTCCTAGGCGCTGAGGCTTTAACCCACAGCGCCACCTGCGTCCCTACTTTAACATTACATTCCAATATATATCTCTCCAATTGTGATATTTGTTCCTCAAATCCTCAAATCCTATCTTTCCTAATTACTTCATTCAAATAGTGTATCCATGTTAACTTTCCTGATAAATTCTTAAATTGTTTTAATTTAAACTCTCCTCCCTCTTGTTTTAATAAATTTCTGTAAGTTTTCCAACCTTCTATCATATTCTTTTCTTTTCTTTTCTTTTACCTCTATGACTTCCAACGGTGACAGCCAAAGTGGTGTTTTTGTCTCAAAATAAATAAATAAAACAAAATAAATTATGAATTGGACTGTTTTCCAAAGCATTGAATTAATCTCCGAATCAACCTGGCGCACCCCACTAGCCCTAACATTGAAAGTAGGACATGTTTATCCATTACCTTTTGTCAGGCTACCACTGTTATCTATATAAACTAAAAGCAATACTTCATTATTGAAATATTGCATTGGAGAGTTTGCAGTTTTGCTCATTAGAGGCAAATTAAAGCAGAACAGCGTGGAATAGATTTTGTTTTTTTGGGTTTTTTAGCCAAACATATTATGCACTTAAGATGAATACAGTGTAAATCACCACCACGACCACACAATTAAATACCATAAGCTTCCTTATCCCCCAGCTCAGACTTTTCTAATCTCTTAAAGAAAGCAATACCAGATGGCCAAAGAACAACTGCTAAGAACCACACGGAGCAGCATAAAAATGCTAAAGCTCTGCGGTACTTAAAAAAAAAAGAAAGGATTCCCCAAGTTTACTGCCTCAAATTCAAAGATTTTCCAGTACAAAAATAGGGTGGAACTGCCACACAGCCATGTTCTCCACATATTTCAGGCTATCCTCTCCAATACCAGGTATGCAGGTAGTGGCAGATGGGGCAGAGCTTCTGAGTGTTGGCTGCTTGGTGTGGCACAGTTTTTTGAAAGGAGAATCACAGAATTGCAGAGTTCAAAGGGACCTCAAGGGTTATCTAGTCCAACGCCCTGCAATGGAGGAATCTCAACTAAAGCATTCTTGACAGACAGCTATCCAAGCCATCCAACCTCAGCTTAAAAACCTTGAAGGAAGGAGAGTCCACCTCCCCCCAAGGGAGTCCGTTGCACTGCCGAACTGCTCTTAATGTCGGAAAGTTCTTCCTGATGTTTAGCCGGAATCTCCTTTCTTGTAACTTGAATCCATTGTTTCGAGTCCTACACTCAAGAGCA
The DNA here is from genome assembly GCF_964106915.1 of Podarcis gaigeae. Taxonomy (NCBI): domain Eukaryota; kingdom Metazoa; phylum Chordata; class Lepidosauria; order Squamata; family Lacertidae; genus Podarcis; species Podarcis gaigeae. The sequence continues at coordinate 5,676,582 of NC_139685.1, forward strand.
GAGAAAACAAGCTTGCTCCCTCTCCCATGTGACAGCCCCTTAGATATCTGAAGTTGGTTATCATATCTCCTCTCAGTCTTCTCTTCCCCAGGCTAAAGATGCCCAACTGCCTTAACTGTTCCTCCTAAGACTCTTCTTCATCTTGGTCACCCTCCTCCAGCTTGCCAATCTCTTTCTTAAATTGTGGCACCCAGAACTGGACACAGAACTCCAGAACCGAGGCAGAATAGTGTGTGACTATTACTTCCCTTGATCTGGAAACCATACTTGATGCAACCTAGAATAGCATTACCTTTTTTTTTTTACTGCTGCATCACACTGTTGACTCATGTTAAGCTTGTGGCCTACTAAGACCCCTAGATCCCTTCTGCATACTGGCAAGCCAGATGACCCAATAAGTGCAGAACCTTTCATTTGTCCTGTTTAAATTCATGTTGTTACTTTTGGCTCAGCTCTCCAATCCGTTAAAGTCACATTGAATCCCAATTTTATCTTCTGCAGCATTATCAACCCCTTTCAGTTTGATGTCATCTGCTAATTTGATAAAAATCCCCTCAATCCCTTTGTCCAAGTTGTTTATAAAGATGTGAACAATAACAGAACCCTGTGGTACCTTCACTTGTCACTTTTTTCCGGGATGACGAGGAACGATTTATTAGGTTTGGTCAGTCAACCAGCTACAAATACACCTCACAGCGTTCTTGTGCAGTCCACATTTTACCAGATTCTCTGCAAAAATATCACGGTGGACTCTATCAAAAGCTTTACTGAAATCGAGATACGCTGCGTCTACAGTATCAGCATCAAGCTGACATCAAGGTCAGTAGTTACCTGTGTCATCTTCTTTCCCCCTTCTTGAAGATGGGGACAACATTTGATCACCTCCAGTCTGCAGGGACCTCACCTGTCCTCCAAGAATTCTCAGAGATTATAGACAGAGGCTCTAAGATTACATCCGCAAGCTCCTTTAGTACCCTTGGGTGCAGCTCATCAGGCCCTGAAGATTTAATCTGTTTGAAGTAGCTAGGTGTTCCTTTATCACTTTTCCTTTCTTGAGCTGCAGTTCTTTCCTTGCATCATTTATTCTGTTATCACCAAGTTGGGCACTGCTTTCCTTCTGGGTGAAGACAGAGGCAAAGTAGGCATTGAGCAGTTCCACTTCATCTTTGTCAGCCAATAGCATTTCTGTCTTTTGCACTCAGAGGACCTACTACTTCCTGTTCTTCTTCTTGCTTTGAACACATCACCAAAGAACACCCCCCCTTTTTTGTAGCTTTCTTTGCAACCTTGAGATCATTCTGAGCTTTAACCCACCTGACCTTCTCCCTGCAACTGTTGGCTATGCCTGTATGTTCTGAGATCACTAATCTGGTGACAGGAAAAAGATGAATAATGAGTTCTCCGGAAACCCTAACAGGAAGATTCGTATCTCAGATTCGTATCAAAAATCAAAAGGAGAGCAAGTTTAGGACACAGTGGCAGTTCAAATTTAATTATTATTGAGATTGTTTGAAGATATTTTTTTCCAGAATGAACACATTATCACATGACCACCACATGTGATAATATGTTCCAATCACATTACACCCTCTCCAACATTTGGTTCCACCTGTTTTTATTATTCCGGCTAGTAGAGATACCACCTGTAAAAAGTTTAAATGAGTTTTCTTTTATTCTTGTTGAGCTTGTTTTATGAGATCTGTCTGACCAGACTCTATCCTATTCCATTCTGAAATTTCAGAAGATCTAGGTTGTCTTCCCAGGTGGATCTCTTCTCCTTTCCACTCTTACTAAAACAAATTGACAGCTGCCTCCTGCTGCTGCCCTGAGTGAACTGGGCACATGCAGAAAAAAAGCATGACGGTGGATCTTGGCAAATGAACTACTAGTGTACTACTGGTGAAGATGGACCTGGAGATGGGCCCGTCTTCTGCAAGTGTTTCTGTAGGGAGGGACTTGCTTGCAATAGTCCTAAGATAAATACAAGGTAGACTGAGAATGACCGACTATAAGGATGCAGGCAGGATTTTGTACAAGACTTCCCCACCCCTCAAAGTGTGGGGCCCTGGGCAACTGCCCTGTTCCTTCACCATCACCTCTGATAAGTCCTCCAGCAAAATTTAGTTCAGCCCCCATTTACTTCCCTGGAGATCTCATCTACGTATGTTTTTTCACTCTGATACAATGCTCTCCTAAAAGTTGTTTGCACAGGGAAAGAAAGATACAATACTAGGATTCTGGTTAAGATATTTGGTATTGAATTAAACCTGATGGAGGAAGCCTTTGGTCCTCCAGATGTTACTGAACTACAACTCCCCTCAGTCTTAGCAGTAAACTGAATAATTTTTGAAGCCTCCGCACAAATGAGAATTTTGCACAAGGGAGTAAAGCACGTGTAGCCAGCAGCTGCACTCCCCATCCCCTTCCTGGTCTGAACTAACCCAGGGAGAAAGTTATGTTTAGTTACATTAAGTCCTGGGGATTGTGTGTTGTGCCAAAGCTTCACAGAAAAGGTGCAATTTGAGGTTGAATTAGAAGCAAGAGAGAGGTGCCACCATGCAGGTGTTCTGGAAAGCAGTTCCAGGCATAAAGAACTGCAGAGCTGTTTGAGGGAGCAAGAGATCTTGGGGTACCTGGAAGTGATAGAAGTGGAGGATCGAAGGCATCACTATAGAAGTGGTGGAGTGCATAATAAACTTTGAGGTAAGCATGAGGAGTTTTTCATTGGATCTGAGAGTATACAAAAAAGTTTAGGCAGCAGTTGCCCGTTTTCATTATCAGAAAGGTAATCAATTTATTCCTGCGGCAAATCAGATATTTCAAACAAAAGTGCAATCCCAGATATTCTATGGAATCCCGCTATGGGTCCAAGCATATAACAATGATTTAAAAAAGATTCACTCTAGCTTTCTGAGACGTATTCTTGGACTCCCAGCTATGATCAAATATGAAACAATGTGTGCAGAAATAGGCATACACACAATGGAATATTGGGCATGGTCCACCTCAATAAAGTACTGGTTACGCTGCCACTTTCGCTGCCCTCCATCAAGTCTGCTCGCTGATTTGCTCAAAGACTCCTATAAATCAAGATGGTATCAGCACCTCGAAAAAAAGATTGAATCTTTAGGCATCGAGCTGGAGCCCCTGTACAATTCTAGTGAGCAATATATCTCCCATAATATCCTAACTAGACTAAAGGATGTCGAGAGACAAAATATTATGGCAGCTGTAAACAAAATTTGCTCCCCCATATTCTATGAATTAAATATCTTAGATAGCAGAGCCAATTACGTCACTAAACTAATAATCCCAGCCCAACGTAGGGCTTTTATGCTGGCCCGTTTGAATGTTTTTCCCTCAGCATTTGTCAGGGGAAGATATCAAAACATCCCTAGAAACAAGAGACTCTGCAGATGCTCTATGAATGTCCCGGACACTGTAGAGCATATTCTCCTTCATTGCCCATTGTACAGTACGCTCCGTCAACGCGTGCTGTCCCCTCTTTTGGGTGGTCTGGAACCGCAGCAAGGTGAATGTGTGGGTTTCTACCTATCCGACGTTGACCAAAGGGTAACGGCGGGGGTAGCCGAGTTTTTGGTAGCAGTCCTCCAAGGAGCAGGATAACAAGGAAAACCACTGACTCTATATGTATATATATATATGCACTTAGCAAACTGCTGCCTTTTTATATATACTTCAAGGCTTTTATATGTTATTTTCTCTTTTAAGGTTTTATTTCCATAATGCCTAATAAAGGTTTGATAAAGTAAAGTAAGTAAGTTTAGGAGAGGTATCAAATGATCAGAGTGCTGTGAAAGGTGGATAACATTTCTCTGCTGTAACTTCTATGCCAGATGGTCTTGCAACATTTCTAATCCACATTTTTACTAGCTCTTGTGTCAACCTATTCATCACAGCAATCCTACAAGTCTTTGGACCGAATGAAATTGCATTGCCCCCTCTCCAACCTAACACCTACCTTTTTGCCATGGAACAAAGGAGTGCCAGAAGCATGCTATGACTCCCCATGCTGCCTTCAGGCAGGAGAGGAGAACCACTGCAATCCATATGCTGGGCCACTGACCATCAGGTCAGGCTTTGCCCCTACTGCAACTCTGTTCCTGAATACAGCTCTGTACTCTCTTCCCTTGCAGTGAATGACAGTCATCCATTTATGTGGGAGAAAGGAAAGGCCTACACTCATACTGGAATGGGTGCTAAACTGAAGGCCCAGAAGCACTGCAGCAGTAATGAACCAGGCAACCCCAGAGATAAGCCAGTTTTGTTGCATGCCAGCCTGCTTACTTTTCATAAGTTTCATGGGAGCTCAATAAGAGCTGTTGACAACTTAAGCACAGTAGCATAGCGTGGGTTGCCAGTGCCCGGGGTGGGAAAGCCACCGATGCCACCAGAGCAGCCCCCACAAGCCAAGTGGGACCGCCTGCCCACACACACAGTGCTTGGCCGGTGAGTTCTCCTGATGCCCGTGGAGAGAAGCGCTGGGCCGGACTGTGCTACCTCCCTCCAGCCGGGCCTGTTCATCGTGGGCCTGGGCTGCTCTACATTTTGATTGTAAAATTTAAACTAAGACTCACTTTCCCTCTTCAACGGGGAAAGTGGTTTAAGAGGAAACTTCAAACAATTTTACCAGCCATGAGCTCAGTTCCTCATCCCAGCTTTTGTGCATATAGATTTAATGTACCATAGCTATAAATACCTGAATATTAATTTAGATGTCTTTCAAGCAATTCATCTCATAGTGACTGTAATTTAACAAAATGCAATGGTCCACAAAGATAACACACACACCCTAGCAATACATGGAATTATCAATGTAACTTCAAACACACATGATTCAGGAATTTTAGGTTCAAAATTTTCCTTAAAATAAATCTAGAAGTGAGTGGGGTGAATTTCTGCTATTTATGGGGTAAAGCAAACACAAATAATGAAGGCATTTGGATATAAGGCATTTATAAGTGGTTAAGTATTTTACTTAGATAGTTCTCTTTCAAGAAGATTCCTGCACCTGCCTCTAATCCATTAACTATTGAAATGCAATTATTCAGGAATACCTGCCCAGTTCTCACAGTGCATCTGGCCTTCAAGAGATAAACTGAGTCAATCACACAGAAAAACCAGCTGCCAAGAAACAAACTAGTTTAACTCAAACAATGCTGGTTTACTATAAAACTCAAAAAAGGTTAATAATGCAATGGTACCATTTTTGTATCTAGATGTCTGCCTTGAATAATTGTTCCTCAAGCTCACATGCATGAGTTTACCATTAGAATGCTCATTATTGCTTTTCCTAATCATTCAAACCTGATAAACTTTTGTTTTGGTCAAGAAAACCAAGACAGATCATAAATTGTGAATTAGTTCTAAACAAAAATTATTTGCTGACTGGCATCAACAGCCTGATTTTCCAAGTGCACATGACATCATTTAGATCATAGTAGCTGCTAGGAGTTCTCAAATTTGCTTACTGAAGCATTGCTGCCATTCCTCACGCCTCCTGGCTTGCTAACCAAGGAAAATCAATTTTGGTCCCACAAAAAAGCAGGCCCTCCAATTTGCCAATGTGAGTAATAGTAGCTCAAAAGTCCTTATTGTTTGTCATTTTCACTGACCATATTAAGAATCTTGGTTTTAAAAAAAGTGATGGTTAGAGACTAAATCTCATTCATACTAAAAAAAACAAACCCACTTTTTCCCTCTGTTAGGAAAGTGAGCCAGATTAATAGCAACGGCTTAGAAATACTTACAGCAGCTTGAGGTAATATTAAAACAGATGCCACCATGTCGGTATGAATAATTTGGCTAAGAGAAAGGTTCTGCTTTCTTTAATACAGCCTGCTCAACACACAGTTTACTGCAAATAAATCTTGTCAAAATGAAACCCAAAAGATATGAGAATTTTGCATTTTCCCCTCTAGCGTACGACATGGATTCAGCTCCATAAATATTCCATGCAGGTAAAAGAAAGGAGGGGGAAATCTTAACGTTCAAGCTTAAAATATACTGTGCTCACGATGCAGTAGGGAAATGGAGCTCTTAATTAAGAATATAAAAATGCAGTACTCACCCAAAATATTAAATTGAAAAGGAACATCATGTATTTCAAACAACACAAGCAGCCCCTCGCCATGCTGCACTTCTTAAATTCTAAAAGGAAAACAAATGATAGATCCAGATAAAAAACCACGTATTTGCTGCCTTTGGGTGCATTGTATTTGTCACTTTTGACACCAGTCCCAGCTGCAGCTGCGGTATGGCTCTGTGTGTTCGATCCTGTGGTACCATAGAAAGCTCCAGCAGTGAAGCCTCGGCCAAACTGCCGGCCTGAGGTAGAAGGTTTAGCAAAGTCTGAATCCTTGCTATCCAAAGATGGACTCCGGTGAATTGAGGAATCCTCACTACTAGATTTCTCCATGGTCTCTCTTTGCACAGTTGTCAGATTTAATGTCTAGCATCTCTCAGAATTCAGCACAGCACCTCGTGTCAAGTCCACCATTCATGTGAGGCTGACTTCTTTCGGCGCCACCTCCTCCTTATTAAATCCAACGACCCAATGCAGACCTTTATTCCAATGTTCTCTGCGTTGCCTCCATTCTTTTATTCTCCACCCTTATGCCAGAGCAGGCTGTCCTATATGCATCAGTGGCTGTGATTTACACGCCAGAGTCTCTTGCAGCAACATTTCTCAGGCTGTCTTGCCAAATCTGTTATGCACAACTTAACATTTTAATCAAGAATACTGTGAAGTTCTCTCGTTCTCTCCCCCTGCCACACTCTCTCTCTCTCTCTCTCTCTCTCTCTCACACACACACACAGAGTCAGTCCACAACCCTTGCTCTACAGGCAGCAAGCAGTCCTTGTAGCCATTCCCAAAGGTTCGTTGGTGGTTTCAGTGCATCTGGGAGGCATTCGGCATGAGCCGTCCTCTCTCTCTCAGCTCCTGCCTTCCCTTTGCTGCTCTGCCTGCTGCTCTGGCAAACGCTTCTGCTCCTCTGCTCCCTCTCTTCATCTGCTTGCTGTATTTTTCTCAGTCCTCAATTCCTGGGTCACCCTTCTTCACTCAGCACTGCACTGCTGTCGATGTGAGATCATCAGCAGCCGCAACCACTGGGCATTTCCCACAGAAGAAATCCCTGCTCTAACTATAACAAGTAATAAATCCTGCCCCATCCCAAAGCTCCTCCTATTCTGTTTCGCATCCAGCCAATGGCAGCAAGCTTCCAGCCCAGCACACGCTGAGCCGACCCCCCTCCTCCATGACACAAGATCTTTAATAGGATTATCGTTACGCTTTTGACTATACAAGTGCAAAACAAGAAAATCATTTTTTTAAAGTCAAATACTCTATAGCTGTTTGTGAGATTGGAATGCAAGGCGGGGGGTGGCGGGGTGGGCAGGCAATGATATTCCTATAACGCAAGTAACAACTGTAAGAAGTTGGAACTGGATACTGTGGCATTTGCCCGCTCCACTTCCCAATTAAATTGATAGTAACTATATACTTTTGGATTTCTTGCAGCTTAAAAACAAGCATAACGGGAAGCAGATTGTCTGTGCTGGGGAACTCACACAGTTCTCAGGTTGCCATTTGCGCTGCATGACACCACCCAGTGGGACAGTGTTAACCATCAGGGATGGCTGGTGGCTCCTGGACCTGGTAAGGGGTTACAGCCAAGGAGGTTGTGGAACCATGGCTAAGGACATGACTGAGCCTTGGGTCCCATGAACTCCAGCCAGTATCCTCAATTACGGAAGCTTTTGCTTAGCAATATTTGGAGAGCTGAAGGTTAGGCACACCTCTCTCAAAGTCTCATTGGTTTCAGTGGAATGAAGAGCATACCAATATTTCTCACTGAAATCTGTGAGCTTCAAATCCTATACTCGCTTATATGGATGGACGTCTCACTCTAAGAAGCTATGCACAGAGTTGCACAACATGACAGATCCCTGACCTGTGGAGCTTAAACTCCAAAATGCAACACAAGAAAAGAAGAGCAACATCCTCTATCCACTTACGTGGGAGTAAATCCCAATTAACTCAGTAGTGTTACTTCACAGTATAAATAACATTTCTAATCATATAGGTTTTACATCCAATTACAGTGGTGCCCCGCAAGACGAATGCCTCGCTAAACGAAAAACCCGCAAGACGAAAGGGTTTTCCGATTTTTTAGCGGCTTCGCAAGACGAATTTCCCTATGGGCTTGCCTCGCAAGACGAAAGCCCATAGGGAAATCTCCGGGGACAGTGGGGAAGCGCAGCGCGCCTTCTCCTCTGTTCCCGGACCTGTCCTAAGGCTTGCGGTGGGAGGTCCGGGAACAGAGGACAAGGCGCGAAGGGCTTCTCCTCTGTTCCCGGGGCTTGCGGTGGGAGGAGGGTTTTTCCTCCCCACCGCCAACATTCAGAACAGCATTCTGAATGTTGGCGGTGGGGTGGAAAGCCCTCCTCCCACCGCAAGCCTTCAGGACAGGTCCGGGAACAGAGGGGAAGGTGCGCAGCCTGCTGCCCCGCGCGAGGGGCACTCTTAAGCAGAGCGCCCCTCGCGCGGCGCAGACATTCGCCGCTTGGAGAGCCCTGGAGAAGTCTCCGCTGTCCCGGGAAGGGGGGGGGGAAGCAAAGACTTTCGCCCCCCCCACGTCGGCCTTCAGAAGAGGTCGGGGGACAGACTGTTCCCAAACCTGGTCTGAAGGCGGTTTCAATAGGAACGCATTGATTGATTTTCAATGCATTCCTATGGGAAACCGTGCTTCGCAAGACGAAAAACTCGCAAGACGAAAAGACTTGCGGAACGAATTAATTTCGTCTTGCGAGGCACCACTGTATTATTTGTAATAAATACTATGAGCAAAATGGGATGTTGAGTTGGAAATATTTTTTATTATATGATGATTTGAAATTTCAACTTGAACCTATGTAATATATTGGCAGCTTTAGTTGATGTTTTTTTCTCCTAAAAGGCAAGCTGTATCAAATATGGGATTGTATTCGGGTGAATTTAGTGACAGCATTTTGCTGGTTAGGGGTACTTGTAAACATGATCTGGATTTCAATAAATAAAACACACACATAGGCACAAAGTCTTTCCAGCATGTATTTTCCAACCTTGGCCTGGTCACTGTGACTCAGACTAATCTACCAAGACTGAAGACCTGGAGAATGCCTTCCCAGAGCACTCTGGACTTTAAGAAAGCCAATTCCAAAAAGCTTAAGGTGAAATCCCATAGTCAGAAATACTCAAAGAGAAGGGAGTCCAAGATGGATGAGAGTTTCTTAAATGTGAAATATTGAAGGCACAAATGCAGACAATCCCAACAAGAAAGAAAAGTGAGAGGTTTCTAAAGAAATTGGGGTGGCTGCATAAGGAGTTGACAGTAAGAGCTGTTCGACAGTGGAATTTGCTGCCAAGGAGTGTGGTGGAGTCTCCTTCTTTGGAGGTCTTGAAGCAGAGGCTTGACAACCATATGTCAGGAGTGCTCTGATGGTGTTTCCTGCTTGGCAGGGGGTTGGACTTGATGGCCCTTCTGGTCTCTTCCAACTCTATGATTCTATGATGAGTTTACAGATGAGCTGAGATGTAAGAAGGGCATGTATAATAAATGGGCAATCAAGAAGACTATGCACAAGTAGCCAAGAGGTGCAGCAGGGAGACGGTCAGGTGGGCCAGAACTCCGAAGGAGCAGGTCCACGTTCTCTTTCTCACCCAGCAGCATTCCTCTGCCTTCTGCACGCAGGGGACCTACTACTTGCCTGGTCTGCCTCTCGCTTCTCTTTCTCCAGTCTTTGTGCAGGGAAAGGGGGCCTGTGGCTGCAACCTAGGGCCACTTTCTTTTACATGTGAATGTTAAAAGCACCCAACAGTCACCTGAGCACATACTGTTGAACTGCACTACTTCACACAGCATTATTATTATTAAATAAATTTCTATAGCACCCTTCATCCGAATATCACAGGTGAGTTTACAGTATAAAAGCACAAAAATGCATGCCGGAATACCAAACAATAAAAGGCCATATATTATTTAATCAGCCGAAGGCCTGGGAGAAGAGGAATGTTTCAATGACCAAGTAACATATTATTTTTTTATAGGTTTTAGCCCAGTACGTTGCATACATTTCCTGTACTCATTTAAACATTTTACGCCAACTTTCAGCCAGAAGAAGGAAATACAAAGATCAATTTGAACACTAACATAATTAAGAAAGAGAAAAAAAATAAATGTTAATAAAGGTTTAAAACAGTTTATATTTTCAAAGTATGAAAAACAAGCAGGGATGTATGTACTGGTCACCTCACTCATATTATCCAACAACATATGCAGATGGTTCACATGATCATCACTGGATGAGTATAAAGGTAAAGGTAAAGGGACCCCTGACCATTAGGTCCAGTCGTGGCCGACTCTGGGGTTGTGGTGCTCATCTTTTTATTGGCCAAAGGAGCCGGCGTACAGCTTCCGGGTCATGCGGCCGGCATAACTAAGCCGCTTCTGGCGAACCAGAGCAGCACACGGAAACGCCGTTTACCTTCCCGCTGGAGTGGTACCTATTTATCTCCTTGCACTTTGACGTGCTTTCAAACTGCTAGGTTGGCAGAAGTGGATGAGTATACTGCAGTATAAAGTGAGGTTGGACTAGATAGCCTACAGGGTCCCTTCCAACTCTACAAATAGATGATTCTATGTATTTAATGAGCTGCCACAGCCATTACACAATTTGAACTTTTATATCCCCTCACGTTCCCTTTCACAATGCTTTTCAATGGGTGCTGCTTACGCATTCAGCTGACAGTCATTGAGTGTTTAGCAAGCAATTAAACAGAATTCAAGTGATGTACATGCATGAATGAACCAGGCTACTTAAGTAATTGCTTGCAGGCATAATGCTGGGTGTTCATGTAATGTATGTAAGATTTAAAAGGTGATATGAATCCAATGTTGTTGTCATCACGATTGTAAGGCACCACTTCTTAAGTAGAGCCACAGTCTGGTGACACCTTGCAACAGAAGCTTGCAAGTGTGTGAAGGAGTAAAGTTGGGGCTTAAGAGGATAGTATTTGGCAGGGCCTGGTCTCTTGTATGAATGCAGTTAGATACCTCCTTCAAAGCGTTACATAGTGGGAGCAAGTCTTACAGCTCTTGCATTTATTTTGACCACCTGAAGAAAACTACCACATTTGCTTTGTAACCTCCAATTCTGACAAAGCCTCTCCTCCCAGAGGGGCGGTGTTGTGAGCGGGAGCAGTTCCTGTATCAGCAGGGGGGTGTATTCGGGCCCCTGCATCATTTTCCTGGCTGCCGCACCGCGCCTGTCAGGCCAGCCAATAGGCTTGGCTTGGGGGCACGGTCTAGTTGCATTCAAGCGGCAGCTCCGCACCTCATTCTGCTTCCCAGAGTCATCGGATCACCTGCCCGCTGTCCTTTTAGGTCATATTTATGCTCTTGACCTTGCTATGGACTTTGGTTGGTTTCCCTGGTTGCCCAGGGGGCCTGGTAGGAATTTTTATCCATTTGGCAAATTAGCCCCAGGCTCTTGGTTTTTCGCCTACCTCGTAGCAAATCGTCACAACTTTTCTGGTACTGGCGGTTAGGCATTGGAATATGTGTCGTGTGTTGGTGGGTGGGGTGTGGCCATCACCTACCCATCCCCTTGTTGGGTATTCCGTTAAAGGAATCCGGCGGTCATGGATCCTGTCCGATGCCCTGCTGGTGGCTAGGGCCATGGCACGACCCCTGGTGACACCAGGGGAAGCTTCCAGTTGTATTTGCATCAACAAGCTCCTCCCACTGGTTGTTAACCTTCAAATGACCCCCTGCTGCGTGGGGTAGGGTCATATATAGGTTGTTTGATCCAATGCCTAAGCCAATACCACTCACATGATGTAACCAATAAAGTTGCGGCCTTCTTTAGCCCATTACCCTAAAATACATGTGTCCTTGTGTCTTATTTACCCCTACGCGGGTTGTGGGTCCTTGACTCACAACGTGAAAACACAAAGGCATTTTGCAGCCCAATACGTTTCTTCCAAAAAGAATTTAAATGGAGTGACCACATGGGGAAAGAAGAGATAGAGGATAGGGCTCCTGTACCTTTAATAGCTGTGTAGAAGAGAGAATTTCAGATGTACGTAGCTTGCAGGACAAACAGAATCTGCAGAAATTTCCTCTGAAGTAACTATGAAAGGTGCAGAAGTTCTCTCTGGTTGTTTTTGTTTCTTTTAAGTCTCTTGTTAAACTTTTCAGACTGCTAATTGGATTGCTAAGGCTACTGCAGATCAAAGCATATTTACTTGGGCGTAGGTTCCATTGAACTCAATGAGACTTTTGTCTGAATACGATTGCTCTGCACAGCCACACTTCTTCTCACTCACTCGCACAGTGTTCAAAATTCCCTGGGTGCCATGCGCATTTTGTGTCCAATGTGAGTCCAATTGCGACCACGTGGAGATCTCTGGGTGCCCAGAAGTTCAATGGCACTGAGGTGTTGCTACTGCGCTGGCAAGTCAGCTGGTCAGAGCACAAGGTAACATGATGGAACTCCTGTTCCAAATGGCCCACAGGCATGTACTACCACGGCCCCATTCTGCTGCTCACCTCCCGTAATAGGCTGTGAAGAAGAAGAGGTGGGAACAATAACTGCAGGTGCTCATTTTGAACTGGAGAGGAGGTGGAAGAGGGTTTAAAGAGAAGACAGGGTAAAAGACAAGTCAGCAGCAGGAGCAAGAAAACGGGGCATTTCCATGAAGAGTGGATAATAACCCTGGAGTAAAGGAGACACAGAGGAGATACGATAGCCCTCCAAGTATCTCAAGGCCCTGTCCCATGGAGGATGGAGCAAGCTTGTTTTCTCCTGCTCTGGGAGGTAGGAGTCAAACCAATGGCTTCAAGTTACAAGAAAGGAGATTCCGACTCAATATCACAAAGAACTTTCTGGTGGTTAAGAGCCATTTGACAGTGGAACAGACTCCCTTCAGAGGTTGTGGATTCTCCTTCATTTGAGGTTTTTAAGCAGAGATTGGATGGTCATCTGTCATGGATGCTTTAGTTGAGATTCCTGCATTCCGGGGGGGGGGGGGGTTTAGACTAGATGACTCTTAGGATCCGTTCCAACTCTACAATTCTGTGACTTTTTTATATCTGTTTTAGATCAGAAGCACTTTAATATGGAGGGGGGAGTTACTAAAATGGCAGCAACCAAAACAACAGCAGGGTTGTGGGTTTTTTGTGTGGTTTTTTTTAATCATAGTGTTAACTGAAAGGTTGATTTAAAGCAGGGGTGGGCAACGTAAAGCCCAAGGGACCGGATCCAGCCCAATCGTCTTCTCAATCTGGCCCGCAGACGGTCCGGGAATCAGCGTGTTTTTACATGAGTAGAATGTGACCTTTTATTTAAAATGCATCTCTGGGTTGTTTGTGGGGCATAAGAATTTGTTCACTTCCCCCCAAAAATATAGCCTGGCCCACTACATGGCATGAGGGACGGTGGACCGGCCCATGGCTGAAAAAAGTTGCTGACCCCTGATTTAAAGTACTAATTAAACAAATTGCTTTATAAAATGGGATGATAACATGACACCCTCCAGAAAGGTAATAGGGTACAAGCTGAAGCCATGCGTCTTTAAAAAGATGGAAAAGCAGTACTAAGGGGTAGCCCTGAAAAGCCCTGCTGCTCCACAGTCTTGTGAGAAAAGAAAGAACCACAGCAAAAACTCAGAAGGACCATGACTGGACAAAATGATGACATAATAAATGCAAGTGAACAGAGGCTGATGCTGTCCACGCCACATCTGCATCCTAATTCTATACAAATTCAACCAAATATTTTGTAAACGCAACTTTCTCCGGGAAAAATCTGTCTCAGATTCTACTTCCCTGATACGAAACACTTGTCAGCGATCCTAGGCGAACCTCACAGGCACATCCATGCCACCATAATAAACTCCTAAATAAAGCCCTGTACTTTCTAAGCCTTATAAAGCATGCTCAACATACAAAAGATTTTTGAGATGAATGTGATAAAAATACTGAAGCCACCCTGTGAAGTTGTTCTTTCCAAAGCAGAAAGCAAGTATTGAGAAAGAGGCAGTGGCTTCCCCAAGTTTTTGGGACAAGTTTATTTATTTTTTATTATTATTTGTATGCAGCCCTTCATCTGTAGATCACAGCGTGGTTCATGCCATAAAAATACAAGGTAAGTTCATATAAGATGATTCAGTAACACTCTTTTGAACTCTGTTCTCTCACGTGCAAATTACATTTTATTTTAAAAGCTAATTATGGTTAAGTGATATAACTTCACTGTTTGTTTGTTTGTTGGTTGGTTGGTTCCCTCCCTTGTTGGCCCAAACAAATATTGCACTTTCTTTTTCCCCCTCTACTGCAATAATTTTTTATTAATATATTAAATAAAACACCTATCCAGATAACAAGGTGATTGTAGCCGTTTTGCTTCTCTTCTGGCTCTGCTGTGCCTGCAAGCTGTTTGGCTTAGTTTATTGCCTGAACCTGGGCTTGTAGTTTGCCCCACTCCAGACAAGACACGAGCTATAACGTAGGCTTGCCCTATGGTTTACTGCTCAGAGTTTGTCTTGAGGAGATAAAACCACATATGTGGGTTCTGACAACTCACTAAGGTAACCATGGATTAGTTCACGGCAACACAGCAACAAGAAGACTAAAAGAGCAAAGCGGCTACAGCCTCTGGGCGCCTGCAAGCTCAGGCATTCACACTAAGCCAGTGTTTCCCAACCGGTGTTCCGCGGCACACTAGTGTGCCGCGAGACGTTGCCTGGTGTGCCGTGGGAGGGAGGCGGGCGAGTCGGGCGGCGAGCACACGCGGGGTGGCGAGCGAGCGAGCTCCCACATCCCATCGCCGCTCGCTTCGGCCGGCCGGCCCGTGCTCCGCGCTGGTGTCGGCAAGCCTTGCGCACCCTTTTGAGGACGCCCCGTGCTCGGCGCTGGTGTTGGCCAGCCTTGCGCACCCGGGGGATCTCCCCCCCCGTGAGCGCAAGGCTTGCGGGTGGAAGCCGGCAGCACGGAGCACGGGGCGCCCTTCGGAGGACGCCCCGTGCTCCGCGCTGGTGTTGGCCAGCCTTGCGCACCTGGGGGACCTCCCCCCGAGAGCGCAAGGCTTGCGGGCGGCAGCTGGCAGCGTGGAGCACGGGGCGCCCTTCGGAGGACGCTCCGCACTGGTGTCGGCCAGCCTTGCGCACCCGGGGGATCTCCCCCCAGGAGGGCAAGGCTTGCGGGCGGAAGCCGGCAGCACGGAGCATGGGGCGCCCTTCGGAGGACGCCCCGTGCTCCGCGCTGGTGTTGGCAAGTCTTGCGCACCGGGGGATCTCCCCCCGGGAGCGCAAGGCTTGCGGGCGGCAGCACGGAGCACGGGGCGCCCTTCGGAGGCCGCCCCGTGCTCCGCGCTGGTGTTGGCCAGCCTTGCGCACCCGGGGGATCTCCCCCCAGGAGCGCAAGGCTTGCGGGCGGCAGCTGGCAGCACGGAGCACGGGGCGCCCTTCGGAAGACGCCCCGTGCTCCGCGCTCGTGTTGGCAAGCCTTGGGCACCCGGGGGATCTCCCCCCAGGAGCGCAAGGCTTGCGGGCGGCAGCTGGCAGCGCGGAGCACGGGGCGCCCTTCGGAGGCCGCCCGTGCTCCGCGCTGGTGTTGGCCAGCCTTGCGCACCCGGGGGATCTCCCCCCAGGAGCGCAAGGCTTGCGGGCGGCAGCTGACAGCGCGGAGCACGGGGCGCCCTTCGGAGGACGCCCCGTGCTCCGCGCTCGTGTTGGCAAGCCTTGCGCACCGGGGGGCGCGTGGGGCGCCCTGAAACAGAGGGTTCCCCATGCTGCTGACTGTAGCCTGCCGCCCGACGCGCGGGGCGCCCTGAAGCAGAGCACCCCTCGCGCCGGGCAGACATGGGCCAGCCCCACAAGCTCGGGGGACAGCGGGGAGGCGCAGCACCGCCATCCCACTGTTCCCCGACCTGGTTTTTTTGGGGGGGAAATAAAGGGGAAAAAAATTTCCTTTATTTCCCCCCCCCAAAAAAAAAGTAGGTGCGTCCTATGGGACTGAGCGTCCTATGGGACGAAAAATACGGTACTTACTATTTCATAATAAAGTAATTATAAAATACTTTCTTTGTGTTTATTTGATGCCTATTAAAGAGAGTTACTTTATATATAGTCAATATAGGCACAGAGTTAATTTTTTAAACATTTTCTAATGGTGGTGTGCCTCGAGATTTTTTTCATGAAACAAGTGTGCCTTTGCCCAAAAAAGGTTGGGAAACACTGCACTAAGCCATAATTAGGTTCACACATAATGCTAAGACAATCTCCAAGCCATTGGAGCACGCTTGAGCTTTCACACAGTTGCAGAGACTTTGGAAGCACACTGTTCTGAGAGCTGATTAAGAAAACTATCTGGGGTTTTATCCTCAAAAGTACCAGATGACGCTGCTGCACCATTGGCCACTGCAAGGAAATTGTATTATTATTATTAATTGAATTTATATACCGCCCTATACCCAGGGGTCTCAGGGCAGTTCACAGAATAAAACTGTACTGTACTACTGTAGGGGAAAGTATTGCAAAAGTATCCTGTATTTTGAGGAAATACTGTAGGTTAACTGGTTTGCACGATTCTTCCTCCCTGCATATTGGCATGTTCCAAAGGGGACAGTAAAGGGTTTTTTTGGTTTGCTTTGTTGTCTTGATTTGCTGTGTGTTGCAGGGATAGGTATCAGCAGGATGTGGAAAGATCCACTCTTGGGCCAGCTGAAGGCAGAATGCCTGCTGGAGGAGTGCAGCTGCAGGATTAATTAACTCTGCTGGCCCCTGTATCTTGCCTAGCTTAACAGGTGGGAGGAATTTAGAGATCAGGCCAGCCAGCATGTAGCCACTGAGGCTATATAAATCTCCCTGATGGGGCCTGACCTTCGAGCTTCAACATAGCCCTTCACTGGATGGACATGGCATATTGGCCAGCTGGAGCCTCTCTGTCAGTGGTCCCTGGAGTTCTGGATAACAGAAGTATTTTATTTTGCTTATGCTAGATCATTCTGCTTAAAGACTGTTTCGCCGGTTTTTATTCTGTATTGACGCCTGGTGTTAATAAAAGTACTAATAAAAGTAACTGCTGTTAAAAAAAGTGTTACTTTTGCCACTGAATCCAAAGGTACAGCCGTACCTCTACTCCCAAATGCCTTGGGAGTTGAACGTTCCAGCTCCCGAATGATTGAAAACCGAACGTGACTGTTCTGGTTTTCAAACGTTCTAATGGAAGCCGAACTTCCGACGGGGCTTCCGCTGCTTCCGATTGGCTGCAGGAGCTTCATATGCAATGCAAGCTCTTTCACCCTGCTAGGTGACTGTGCTACTGGCACCTATTACTGGTCTGGGGAAAGAGAGCTATCCCATATTCTGCCTGTGACTGCTCTGACTTGCTATGCTAGCCCTGGTCGGCTTCAGCCTCTATTTGCTGCTTCCCCACCTTGTGCCGTACTCTATGCACAGGAGGTTGGCGCTGCCCATGTGTGGTTGTGGCTCTCCTTGTTCTGTATACTGGGCCAAAACTACAGAAAAGGTGGCAGAGAGACTGTAGTGTCACCCTTTCATCTCCTTATCTCAGGAGACCACAGCCAGGTTCTGAGGTGTGGAATTTTGACTGGAAAGAAACATAAAGCCCTCTTCTCCAACCTTTTCAGAGCATTTGCAACAGTTTGGAATGTGTCTTCCAACTAAGATACAGCCACACAGCACATCTTCATTGGAGAGGGTCCAGTCTTGGTACCAGCAGGGGGGAATGATGGCACTATGAATGTGACTGGTAACTAGGAGAATGAAGCATAGCACAGTGATGGAAGGGAAAGGCTGAGAAACTCTATACTGCTGGGAACTTTGGGTGTTCCTTTAATGGAGGAAATGCTGATGAGAGGAGACAAAGGACTCCAAGAAGACTCACCTACAGTCAACCAACAGGAAGGGGTGAAGCAACACCAGTATTATAGTAGGTAGGTAAAGGTAAAGGACCCCTGGATGGTTAAGTCCAGTGAAAGGCGGCTATGGGGTACGGTGCTCATCTCACTTTCTGGTCAAGGGAGCCAGTGTTTGTCCACAGACAGCTTTCCGGGTCATGTGGCCAGTGGGACTAAACCATTTCTGGCACAACAGAACACCATGACTGAAGCCAGAGCAGCACACGGAAACACAGTTTACCTTCCTGCCACAGTGGTACCTATTTATCTACTTACACTGGTGTGCTTTCGAACTGCTAGGTTGGCAGAAGCTGGGACAGAGCAACGGGAGCTCAACCCATCACACACATTCAAACTGCCAACCTTCTGATTGGCAAGCCCAAGAGTTTAAACCACAGCACCACCCGCGTCCCACCACTATGTATAGTACATTATATAGTGGTACCTCAGTTTAGGAACAGTCCTGTTTACAAACAATTTGGTTTACGAACTCCACAAAACCGGAAGTAGTGTCCCAGTTTGTGAACTTTACCTCGGTCTAAGAACAGAATCTGAACAGTGTAAGGGCACCAGCAGCGGGAGGCCTCATTAGGGAAAGCGCACCTTGGTTTAAGTACGGTTTCGGTTTAAGAACGGACTTCCAGAATGGATTAAGTTCGTAAACTAAGGTACCACTGTATATAGTATGATAGTACTGCAAAGACTCTGAGTTATCAGGGATGGTGGGAGTATAAGGAAGGCAAGGGAGAAACAAACCAAACTCTCTTTCCATGACTTACTTGTTTGACCCTTCTGTGTGTCAACTTGTAGTTTAAGTGTGGTTTGTTTGTTTAATTAAATGATGGTTTAATAAACTATGCTTTACCTTTGACCAAGTATTAAGGATTTTATCTCGTTTGCAGCCAATCACCTATAACAAAGCTGTCCTCAACATTTTTGCTTTTTACATTTTGTTGCATAAATATGGATTTCAGATACCTTTCATGTCAGCAATCTTCAAGGGTGGGTTTTTTTCCCATTTTCCTTTTTTTAACTTAAGGAACATGAACACTTGCTCTGAAGCCCATATTTGGATATAAGGGAGTTTTGGGAGATCCAGAGCATTTGAAATCTAGGCAGGGTACCTAAATATAGATTTTTGGCCTCTGTTCTTGGGGTGAGAGGGAAGAGCTTGCCCAAAGCAGCTTAATAACGTTCAAACAACTTCATGGTACATTTCAGATAACTGCTCTAAGCAATTTATTTTACTTTTATAAAACTTATCTTTACTGAGTTTGACCTTGCTAACTACAGTAAATATAATCTGGAATTCTGCACAGTGATTTTCCCTCAAACTGATACGCAAGCTTTGTTACCCTAAGTTGCACATCTTTAATCTTTAGTAAAACCCCATCATTATTATTGGGAGTGGAGGGTAAGGATAAGGAGGAAAGAATTGGTTTATAAGGACTCATTTAGGGTGCTTTGCATTCTGTTCACAGAAATGAACAGGGGTGGCTAGTAGCCCCTGGACCTGGTGGGGTGTTTGTGTCTGTGACAAAGGTGGGCTTGTAGGTAGAAGAAGAAGAGTTTGGATTTGATATCCTGCTTTATCACTCCCCTAAGGAGTATCAAAGCGCCTAACAACCTCCTTTCCCTTCCTCCCCCACAACAAACACTCTGTGAGGTGAGTGGGGCTGAGAGACTTCAGAGAAGTGTGACTGGCCCAAGGTCACCCAGCAGCTGCATGTGGAGGAGTGGAGACGCGAACCCAGTTCACCAGATTATGAGTCTACCGCTTTTAACCACTATACCACACTGGCTCTTGGTAGGCCAAGGAGGTCACATGAGCTGGACCAAGTTGTTCTGGTTTCCTTTCCTTCCTTGCAAAGGTGTGGAGACAAAAGCACTACAGGTGTACAAGTACTTGAAAAGTCTCTAACCTTGGTCTAGAAGGGGTGCCTGCTGTCACAATTTCTAGCATGGGCTAATGTCGCAATAACCCTATATCATGCAGTAGTAAGTCCCACTAAATCCAATGGGGGTGGATCCAAGATAAGACTAGTTTGTCTCAAAGCGCCCCCACAGAACTGTAAACTTTCAGCCTGATGGAAAAGATTACACCACTCCACCCCAACCATTTTTACTTCTAGGCCTTCTTTCCAGAATGTGGATACGTACATATGCACATGTATGCATATATGCACATTAATCTATCCATTCACACAGCTGAGCAGCAGGAAGAGGAGGCAAAGGGGAAGAATCCTGCTACTCCCTGCCAGTGAGTAAATCAGCACAGGAGAGGTGTAGCCATCCCATTCCCCTGCAACCCTGTAACTTCTTCTTAAATTTAAATCATCCCATGCTCCTGTTAATGGCTTTCCTGAACCCAGAACTAAGAAGGATTGCCCCCCCCCCCTCCTGATGGGGAGGACGGATCCTGCTTCGTGTTGCAGGGCACTCTGTGGTGAAACTGAACTCTGCAGGATCCCTCTCCTTTTGTATCAACTGATGTGAAGGGGAAGCAATCCTGCTTAGGACTGGGTCCCTAATTTGTGCAGTGCTTCAAAGGTTCCTGACAACTAACTGGTTGTTGGGTGCTTTGGGGAAGCCCCAGCCTTTTAATCGAGCCCTAACCTTACGTGTATTGAGCTGTGTTGGTAGAGCATGAGACTCTTAATCTCCTGGTCATGGGTTCAAGCCACACACTGGACGAAAGATTCCTGCATTGCAGGGGGCTGAACTAGACAAACCTCGAGTTCCCTTCCAACTCAACAATTCTATGGTTCTATATAGACTTGTGGGCCAAATGGGGAAGTATGGCTGGCCAAGATTGTCCTGTGGGCTAGAGGGTCCCCACCCCTACTTAGAGATACACTTCAGGAGCTGAAGGTCTCTTACCTTGCCTCAGGAGACAGTACAACCCTGCAGAAGGTTGGCGGTAGTCTTGAACACAAAGTGTAAATGAATTTTAACATATTTTAAAATAAACAGTACAAATGCAGGGATCAGTGTCCCTAAGAGAAATGTGATTATGCTGAAATAAAGTGCAGAAACAGTACTGGTGTCAGTTACAGGCTCTTATTGTTGTGTTTGAGACTGGGAGATTGAAAAGAAAATGCGTTAGCCAAGTGGTGCAATATGATATTCATTAGTATGAAATCCTCTTTTTAAAAAGAGAAACTTCTGCGGCATGATAAATGCAACAATACTGGGTTGCAAAGAAACAAATCATTAGGGTGCTGCTACAGCCAAATGTCAATTCCCATGGCCATTACAACATCTCACATGGACTTGATGCTGAACAGCAATGTGTGAATATCTAGAGAAGTGTGACATCGACAGGGCTTTGCTTTGGAGGTGTCTTGTCAATGGTTTTTCACATGTTACATTGGTCACAGGTCATTTGCCAGAAAACCTTTTCTCCACAGTGTCCAACAAACTTTACCATAAGTTTGACACTTGCCCATGAAACAATAGCTCTTTATGTATATTGCTGTAGAACGGAGGGGGAAACTGATTCATACTTTCCAGAAAACACTTACCCAAGTTGCAGATAAATTATTGAGGTTGCAAAGCTGTTACACGGGTTCCAGCTTTTAAAATGCAATAACAAGAAAGCATTTAAACTAACAGGGACAGACTTCTAGAATATTTTTGTTGGGGACATCAGGGCACTTAACAAAAAGTTCCATATTAACTGGAGTTAAGCATTAGTTCAAACACAAAATATGATGTAAAGAAGTTTACAGGCGTTTACATTGGTCACCGGAAGTGCCAGCTCCTGTACTATGCCCCCCCCCCATATTTTGGGGGTGGTGACTGGGCCCCCGAATGTCCAAAAAGCACAGAGGCAGAGTATAGAGTCAAGTGTGGTGCAGCCCCAGTGACGGGCTCCTCCGTCACTGGGTGACACCTGGCTTGAGAGCAGTACATATGAAAATGATCTAGGAGTCTTGGTTGACCGCAAACTTGACATGAGCCAACAGTGTGACGCGGCAGCTAAAAAAGCCAATGCAATTCTGGGCTGCATCAATAGGAGTATAGCATCTAGATCAAGGGAAGTAATAGTGCCACTGTATTCTGCTCTGGTCAGACCTCACCTGGAGTACTGTGTCCAGTTCTGGGCACCACAGTTCAAGAAGGACACTGACAAACTGGAACGTGTCCAGAGGAGGGCAACCAAAATGGTCAAAGGCCTGGAAACGATGCCTTATGAGGAACGGCTAAGGGAGCTGGGCATGTTTAGCCTGGAGAAGAGGAGGTTAAGGGGTGATATGATAGCCATGTTCAAATATATAAAAGGATGTCGCATAGAGGAGGGAGAAAGGTTGTTTTCTGCTGCTCCAGAGAAGCGGACACGGAGCAATGGATCCAAACTACAAGAAAGAATATTCCACCTAAACATTAGGAAGAACTTCCTGACAGTAAGAGCTGTTTGACAGTGGAATTTGCTGCCAAGGAGTGTGGTGGAGTCTCCTTCTTTGGAGGTCTTTAAGCAGAGGCTTGACAACCATATGTCAGGAGTGCTCTGATGGTGTTTCCTGCTTGGCAGGGGGTTGGACTCGATCGCCCTTGTGGTCTCTTCCAACTCTATGATTCTATGATTCTTCCTCTTCCTGCAGAGGGGAAGGAGGGTTGAAGCAGCCTCTGGCTCCTCCCAATGTCCTGATGCCACACAAGCTACATCAGGGATGCACGGCATCATGTGGTGATGTTGCCCCTCCCCCCATCGCCACCTCTGTTAGTCACTATGGAATTACCCAAAGAACACTGAAGTGCTCCTTCACACAAGGTCTTTCTGCAGAAATTGCTGGATTTGAAAATTCAGACTTACACTGAGTCCACCCCTTTGCTCTTGGGTTGGTGGGAGCCCTTATACTCATCCTTGTCATACTTGTTAGAGAGGGGTGTCGTTGACTTGATGGTGCCCCAACCACTTGAAAACTACTCAGGGTCTTGGCAGAGCACTGAAGGATTTTTCTGTTACGCCAATTGTAAAAATGCTGTGCTAGGTGCTGTATGATTTTTGATTGAGTCTTTTTACATCTTATATATTGCACTTTATAGAATTCAAATTGCAATAAAACACAATGCAAGATGCGGAGCAATCTACTCTTACAACAAACCCACAGGTATGGCAGGAACCACCAGAAGAAAGATTGAGCCACAGCTTGGAACCCTTGCTGTGGTTTGGATGAGGACATTAAGGAGGACTGATGGCCTGGGCCACCCACCCCCCAAAAAACCCCAGACCAGAGTCTTTTCAGGACCACCAGTCACACCTACTGGGAAATTCACTAGGAGCATCAGGAAACCTTCCAGATCCATGATGAGCCTCCAAGAGCATGAATCTTGGGATGTGGATTCCCATGAGACTTGTAATCTGGTGGCGATTCCGAGCAGTATGCAGTCCAAACCTTACCTTTAAAGTACAGTGGTACCTCGGGTTACATACGCTTCAGGTTACAGACTCTGCTAACCCAGAAATGGTACCTTAGGTTAAGAACTTTGCTTCAGGATGAGAACAGAAATTGCGCGGCGGCGGCACGGCAGGCCCCATTAGCTAAAGTGGTGCTTCAGGTTAAGAACGGTTTCAGGTTAGGAACGGACCTCCGGAACGAATTAAGTACGTAACCAGAGGTACCACTGTACTTTATCATAGTAACATGTATTGGGAGGAACTATGTTGGTCAGCAAAGTATAGTTATATAAATTCTTCCAATGGACAGCTTTAAGTAGCCTCAGAGCTGTTGAACATTTTTACAGAGCATTCGGGTTCCATCAGTGCCCACATGAAGTGGACATTTAATTGGCTACACTTCCTAGTGTGTTTACTTGACATTTACAAAGCAATTCCAATGCATTGTTTTTAGAACACGAAAATTATTCTTTGACTTGGGTATAGTACATAAAAAATGAGGAGCAGGAATTTTACATTCACTCTTCATTTTGCTTTGCTTTCTCTAGCCTTCCAGAAACCATTATTGCTGAACTTAAGTAAAATGCTCTCAGCCTGACTAGCAGCTGCTCTCAGTGCCTCTGTTGTGATCCATCACTTGTGACACTTCCCATTGTCTTGGTCTCTTCCTCTTTTTTTAAAAAAAAGAAGCAAAGCTCTCTTGAACAAAGACAGCACTAATATTCAGTCATTCATGCTATTAAATTGTGCATCGTAGTCAGCACCCTATAATCCATTTAATATATAGGCACTTGGTTAAAAATAAAAGTCATTAATTTATTCTGTGCTACGGCACCATCATAATTCAGGTGCTACTTGGATATTCTGCATGATAATATGACTTAGAAATACTGCAGTTTTCCAGCCCTTGCTTATATTGTAGTCTAAATGCCTATATATTTTCTAAATTTATTTCACACCAATAGACTGTCAGAAGTGTCCTAAGTATTCCCAACAGCAAAGTCCAAAGCAAAACATCATTATTTTAAATTACTATACAGACAGCAGAAACACAGCCAAATACTCTTCAAGAAACCAACACATATTAATTATCATGATGCACCAATAATGCTGCAAAATAAGCTATGTACGGAAGCAGCCAATTTGTGTATGGCAACAGGGAAATGACGCCATCCTATTCAACAACAGCCACCACAGCCAGAGTGCTTTGGTGCTTACAGTGTTGGACTATGACCTGGAAAACCAGAGTTCACATCCCAGCTACTTACCCTCCAACATTCCTCAGATGAAAATAGGGACATTCTATTTTCCATCAGTGTCCGTCCACCCCATTCCCCCTCCCTATATAAGCACAATGCCAATGGAATATGGGGAAAGGACAGGGCTGGCTGAGCTGCCCCAGTGGGACTTGCTTTTAAGCAAACTATACGCTCCACCAAGTTCAAATACAAGTTCAAGTCTGCAATCTTATACACATGCTGTCCCATTCAAGAGAGTGAGAGCACACAAAGGGATCTGCAACCCTTTTAAAATGCTAAAAGTGAGAATTTAAACCCTGTAGGCTTCCAGTTTTCCCAGTAGTGATGTATGGAAGTGAGAGCTGGACCATAAAGAAGGCTGATCGCCGAAGAATTGATGCTTTTGAATTCTGGTGCTGTAGGAGACTCTTGAGAGTCCCATGGACTGAAAGATCAAACCTATCCATTCTGAAGGAAATCAGCCCTGAGCGCTCACTGGAAGGACAGATCCTAAAGCCGAGGCTCCAATACTTTGGCCACCACATGAGAAGAGAAGACTCCCTGGAAAAGACCCTGATGTTGGGAAAGATGGAGGGCACAAGGAGAAGGGGACAACAGAGGACAAGATTGTTGGACAGTGTTCTCGAAGCTGCTAACATGAATTTGACCAAACTGCGGGAGGCAGTGGAAGACAGAAGTGCCTGGTGTGCTCTGGTCCATGGGGTCATGAAGAGTCGGACATGACTAAATGACTAAACAACAACAACAGGCTTCCAAAGTATAGTACTCAAAATGCTGTTTTTGACCTGCTGAATTTCTGCCTGTCACACATGTGTTAATAGGACGCTAACACTAAAAAGAAAAGTCTATATGCTCAAGGTACCCTCTGCACTGGCTATGGTGCGTGAGGGAACTGCAGAGACAGCTTCCTTGTGTGATGACCCAATACCACCAACTGCAGCTCCACTCCTGGGTCAAGCAAGCCTGACCTGGGGATTGAGAAAGGCTGTGACATGCACAAGCAATCGGACAACTGAAGGAGGCTGCAGGTGAAAATCAGAAACTGGCCGAAGAGACCAGCCAAAGAGTGGGAGAGTTGGAAAAAGAAGTAAGGCCGCTCAGTAAGCAGGTCGGAGAACATCAGACCTATCTCTCTATGTTGGAACTTCGGAACAGGGAGATTAATTTAAGGATAAGATCGATACCAGAAGTGGAAGAAGGTAATCTAGCTGAGTTTCTGACCAAAGAATTCTCCAAGTTCTGGGGTTTAGAGGAGGAAGATTTTAAAATTGTGTCAGCCTTCAGACTTGGAAGACTTACAAAGAGAGAAAGGCCCAGAGACTGTTTGATTACGTTGAGATCAAAGGAGGAAAGGGACAAGATTTTGGGCCTGCACTACGGAAGCTCTTTGAACATTTCGGACAAAAGAATTGAGATTTTTAAGGACATTCCTAAACAGCTGTTGGATCTTAGATCTGAATATTTGGACTTAGTAAAACTGCTGAGAAGCAACTCAATCATCTTTAGGTGGGACTTTCCCCAAGGACTATCTTTTACCTTTAGAGGGAAGAAGATCAAAATTAGAACTTTGGAAGATAGGGATAAGTTTTTGACTGCCTACGGTGAGGACCTTCATAAAGGACTTGAACTACCCTCAGGGTCTGAACCACCACAGGTGCCTGTACCTCAGAACCCTGAAGACTCACAGAACAAAATACCATCCCAAGGAAACTAAACAGATCTATCCAGGATGTCTCTGCAACTTTTAAGTTGGAATATAAATGGCTGCAACAGCCCGGAAAAAAGGAAGAAAATCTTTCACTTATTAAAAAAGGAGCAACCAGATATTACTTGTTTACAAGAAACACATGTGACTAGGCTCCACAGAAAAATATTGGTAAATAAAAGGATAGGTCAAGAATTTATATCTTCGGATTTAGTTAAGAAGAGAGGAGTGGTGATATATGCAAAGGAGAGCCTCTCACCAAAATTTCTATTTAAAGATGAACATGGAAGAATTTTGGCAATTGAAATACAGCACCAAGGAGAGAAAATTTTGATATTAGGAATCTACGCTCCAAATGAAGGGAAATCAGAATTCTACAAGAAGTTGCATGAGATTATGCTGGATTATCTGGACTATGATAACATCATTATGATGGGAGATATGAATGGGATCGTTTCTACAAACATGGATAGGTCACAAAGCCAAAAGGTTACTAAAGAAGGCAGACTACCAAAGACCTTTTTTGAAATGACAGACAACATGGACTGGATTGATATATGGAGGACAAAGAACCCCTTAGGGAAAGAAGGAACATTTTTCTCTGAAGCCCAACTGACTTGGACAAGAATTGACCAAATATGGATTTCTAGAGGTCTGGCTCCTAAGGTGAAGAAAGTGGAAATCTGCCCAAAGACCTGCTCCGATCATAACGCGTTGAAAATGGACATGACATTATTACCAACCGGCTCCTTTAGATGGAAGATGAATGACAACTTGTTTAGAGATCAGGAGATTATCAAGAAGGCCCAAAAAACAATAAAGGACTATTTTGAGATAAATTTGAACACTGCTGTGGAAAAAAGAACAATCTGGGACGCAAGCAAAGCTGTGATGAGAGGGTTCTTGATACAACAGAACGCCATAAAGAAAAGACTACAAAATGAGAAAAAGGACAAGATTTTGGGGAAAATTAAAGAGTTAGAGAAGAAACTAAGAGTAAACCCGAAGTCACAGCCGATTTTGAGAGAAATTAAACTTCATCAGGCACAATATTCCAAACTGATAAATCAGGAAATAGAATGGAAGATTAAATCAATGAAACAAAAAACATTTGAATCGGCTAATAAATGTGGGAAACTGCTGGCTTGGCAGTTGAAGAAGAGACAAAAGCTGAACATAGTAACAAATTTGGAAATAGAAGGAAGGAATATTCAGAACCCGGTGGAAATTAGAAAATGTTTCCAGAAATATTTCAAGAAATTATACACTCAAGGGCCACAAAAGGAGGAAGAGATTGCAAAATTTTTGGAGAAAAATGGACTTAAAAAACTATCACAAGAAAATAGATCACTCCTGAATAGTAAAATAACACGACTAGAGATAGAACAGGCCATTCAGAATATGAAGTTGGGCAAGTCTCCAGGGCCAGATGGCTTGACCTCCAAGTACTATAAGACATTAAGTGACTATTTGATTCAACCACTGCTGGAGGTCAGCAATGAAATTATGGAGGGAAAGAAGGCGCCTGAATCGTGGAAGGAAGCTTTCATCACATTGATACCAAAATCAGAAACTGAAAAGACACAACTTAAGAACTACCGCCCCATTTCCCTTTTAAATGTGGATTACAAAATATTTGCTGACGTTTTGGCAGGAAGATTCAAAAGAGTTTTAAATGAGATAATTCATAAAGACCAGGCAGGCTTTCTCCCAGGAAGACATTTATTTGCTAATACAAGGAACATTATTGACATTTTGGAACTCTTGCAAACAAATATTAACACTAAAGCAGTTCTAATTTTTATAGACGCGAAGAAGGCCTTTGATAATATTTCTTGGAAATTTATGAAGGGGAATTTAAAAGAAATGGGAGTGGGGCGGGGTTTTGAAAATGGGATTGACGCGATTTACTCAGAACAAAAGGCAAAACTGATAGTTAACAATGTGGTTACAGAAGAGTTTAAGATTGAAAAAGGGACACGACAAGGCTGCCCGATTTCCCCCTTGCTGTTTATTTCTGTCCTGGAGGTGCTCTTGAACTTGATTAGAGGGGACCGGTTGGTGCAAGGGATTCAGATCGGAGTGAAACAATATAAACTTAAAGCTTTTGCAGATGACCTTGTTTTGACATTGCAAGAGCCAGAATCTAGTACAAAAAGAGTGTTACAATTGATTCAGGACTTTGGTCGGGTAGCGGGCTTTAAACTAAACAAACAGAAAACTAAGGTGTTGGGAAAAAACTTGACAGATGCAGAGTCAGAACGGTTTCAGAGAGAAACAGAACTAACTGTGGTTAAAAAAGTAAAGTACCTAGGGGTAAACATAACAGCAAAAAATCTGAGTCTATTTAAGGATAATTATGAAAAATGTTGGTCTGAAATTAAGAGAGACTTGGACAGTTGGTCAAAATTGAAGCTTTCTTTGTTAGGCCGAATTGCTGCTATTAAGATGAATGTATTGCCTAAGATGTTGTTTTTATTTCAAACATTGCAAATTGTGGATAAGACGGAGTGCTTCAGGAAGTGGCAGAGAGATATTTCTAAATTTGTCTGGCAGGGCAAAAAGCCCAGAATTAAGTTTAAGATATTAACTGATGCGAAAGAAAGAGGGGGCTTTGCCCTGCCAGACTTAAGGTTGTACTACGAAGCCGCAGCTTTCTGCTGGCTAAAAGACTGGCTACTTCTAGAGGACACTGATGTGTTAGATTTAGAAGGTTTTAACAATGCATTTGGCTGGCATGCATACTTATGGTATGACAAAGTTAAGATCAATAAGGCCTTTAAGAACCATACTGTCAGGAAAGCAGTGTTTAATGTCTGGACAAAATACAAAGACCTATTGGAAAATAAAACTCCAAGATGGCTATCACCTCTGGAGGCTAAGGCCCGAAAAAGACCCAATATGGAGGCCAAATGGCCGAAATATTGGGAAATAATAGAGAAAGAGGGTAACAATTGGAAATTGCAGAGTTTGGAAAAAATGAAAGATAAAGTGCGAGACTGGTTACATTACGCTCAGATTCAAGAAATTTTTAAAAAGGATAAAAAGTTAGGATTCCAGGTGGAGAAATCGAAGTTGGAAACAGAATTGTTAGAACCTAAGACTAAAGTACTTTCAAGAATGTATAACTTGCTGTTGAAATGGAATACACAAGATGAAATGGTTAAGTCGGCCATGATAAAGTGGGCACAGGATATTGGGCATAATATTATGTTTGAGGATTGGGAAAGGTTGTGGACCACGGGGATGAACTTCACGGCATGTAATGCTCTGAAGGAAAATGTAATGAAAATGATTTATAGGTGGTACATGACCCCAGTTAAACTAGCCAAAATATGCCATGTGCCAGACAACAAATGCTGGAAATGTAAGGAAAATGAAGGAACATTCTTTCACCTCTGGTGGACTTGTCCCAGGGTGAAGGTCTTCTGGGAAATGATATATAATGAGCTGAAAAAGGTATTTAAGTATACCTTCCTTAAGAAACCAGAGGCCTTCCTCCTGGGCATTGTCGGCCAGATGGTGCCAAAGAAGGACCGAACATTCTTTTTGTACGCAACAGCAGCAGCAAGGATACTTATCGCCAAGAAGTGGAAAACTCAAGATCTACCCACTCTGGAAGAATGGCAGATGCAGCTGATGGACTATATGCAACTGGCCGAGATGACTGGCAGAATTCGAGACCTGGGAGAAGAGAGGGTTGAAGAAGATTGGAGGAAATTTAAGATTTATTTACAAAAATATTGTGATTTGGCGGAAAGTTAAGTAGGATGTTTGATCATAAATAATTGGCCACCACAAAATCGGATCGAAATGGGATGTAAAGTGAGATTAAGAGAAACTAATTTACAGAGGATTATATTTAAATGAGTGGTTATAAAATTTGCAAATTAGATGATAAATTGCTGGGAAAAATTTATGATGATGAAAATGGCAGCGGGAGATGTGAGGAAGTCCAAAGAAGTTATGAAACTTTGTTGAGATAAAAGAAAGGTTGTTTATTTCTGTACTTTATTTTGTAAAAACCCCTAATAAAAATTTATTAAAAAAAAAAAAAAAAAGAGAAAGGCTGTGACAGTGAGGTGCCTGGGCACGGCAGAACCTGCCCCCTTGGGGGAGCACCCCACACACCATTAGATTACGCTCCACCACTGACACACTAGAATGGGATTAATATAGGCAACACGCCTACAGCTCAGGTACAACTGAACTCAGTCAGACAACACACACACACAAAAGCTCCAGAGTCTGTTGCAGTGTCTTCAAGTTGAAAGCCTTGCAGGGCTTTAAAAGCCTAACACAAACACATATTTGCAACCTCAAAAGGGGATAATTAAAAAGATTAAAATACATATTCACAACACCAGCCCAATGCAGTATATGTAACTGCCAATCTGTTAAAGACCTCTCAAAACGCCAGTCTCCAGTCTGGACAGCTTTTAACAGGCTGCACTGCAAATGGCAAAGAATTATTGGAGACCTCAGTAGGTTGTGTGGACTCTCCTTCATTGGAGGTTTGTGAGCACAGATTGGATGGCCATCTGCCATGTTGAGATTCCTGTGTTGAAAGCAGATGGACTAGATCACCACTGAGGTCCCTTCCAACTCTACAGTTCTACGAATCTATGATTTTATGAACATCATGCATAGCTTGAATAGTACACATGGGGCACCTTCCTACGTTCCAGTTGTGGCACAGATTGTATTAATTTGTGATTGCAGGATATTATGGATGTTGACAGGAGGCATGCAATAGCTGGATGGGTGGAATGAGAAGTGTGTGCCTTTGTGTGGTTGCATGAGAGAAAAGTCGTGTTAGACGTTGGTCAAATCTTGTTTTAGTGTTAAGCAGTTCTTTTTTTAAATAATATTTATAAGATTTTGGAAATTACAAGAAGAAAAAAGAAAAGTTAAACATACAACAACAACAACAAAACACTACATAAAACATGAAATTAACAAAACAAAAACAATTAAAAACACTTCCAATATTAACTTTCATACACTTGTTTCATTGACTTCCTCAACACCTCCCTTTTTGTATTCCACTTCAATTAACTATTTCAGCAAGTCCTTTCCATCTTCATCTATTTTCTATCTTAAAGTTAATTTTAACATATTGTGACATAGTTCCCCCCCTTTTAATGCATTAACAAATCTATCTGTACCTAGTTCCTTCTAACATTTCTGCCAAAGCCATATAGCTTCATTCCACCTTAGTGTTAAGCAGTTCTTGCCAACCAATTATGTGTGAAGTGAAAGGTCTAACCACAAACTGTATGATGCCCAGACAATTCTACTATCACTCCATAGTTCCATCCATCCATTTATTTTATGTCTATATTAATGATATGGTACCCTATCTGCATACTGTGAACTTCCAACCCCAAAAATTGTCAGAGAAGCAAATCCCAGTCCTGCTGTATGCAGATGATGCAGCAATTCTTTCAAGAACACCCACAGGCCTTAGAAGGGCTATGAAAGTACTAGCAATATATTGCGAAGGCAAATTAGAACTTCACGACCAGAAAACTAAAATCACTGGGATCCAGGTGCCTTGCTCTTGATGCCACTCAGGCAGCTTGCGAGAGGAGAGGTGGTGCAGGTAACAGGCCAGCATGGATCAGGTCCCCATCACGTCCTCTAAAGTTGCCAACTTTGGGCTGGCTCCCGAGGCACAGACCTAGCTGATCTTGGCACAGCCATCTCCAGAGGATTCCATATTTCATATTGGCCTCTCACCCAGACAGAAAAAATGGGGGAAAGAATGGTCAGGTAAAAAAGGTGTACACTGTAAGGAGAGGCAGGTGGGTGTTCACTTGTTGATTTGAAACTGCCATGAAAATGCAAGTCCTTTCTCTGATCACTCTGATCGTGTGATGCCCTTCCTACATACCCTTCCTATCCTTAGCCAGATCCAGCACAAGTCCATTGTCCTTACCTACAAGGGACCCCTTGGCCTCGCCCCTCCATATCAGCTCTCCCTCCTTGAACTTCAAGGAACTTTCCTGCCCCATGTTCTTTGTTCCTTGAGCTCCACTGCTCTTCACCATGCAGAGGTCACCTGCTTCCTTAGACCCCCCCCCCGGCCCCCCATTATGCTTGAAACTGCCTCCAAGAACACCTCTCTTGCTTCTTTCAAAAGTGTGGTGGAGTCTCCTTCTTTGGAGGTCTTTAAGCAGAGGCGTGACAACCATATGTCAGGAGTGCTCTGATGGTGTTTCCTGCTTGGCAGGGGGTTGGACTCAATGGCCCTTGTGGTCTCTTCCAACTCTATGATTCTATTCTATTCTATTCTATTCTATTCTATTCTATTCTATTCTATTCTATTCTATGAAATCTGTTCTCAAAGCCCACTTTTTCCAGGAAGGCTTTAGCCCAGCCCCTAAGTTCCCATGTCCTACTGGAATTTAAGCCTAAATACTGAAATAATTGCCTAGTCCTATACCTCCCTCCACTTCCTTCCTATTTTTCTGCTCTCCATGTGTTAAATTTTAGGTAGGCTTCTTGGGCTGAAGATCTGTCCTCTTGAATTCAGTAAAGCAGGGGTAGCCAACAGGATGTCCTCCAGATGCTTTTGGACTAAAACTCCCACCAGTCCCTGCAGCATGGCCAATGGTTAGAGATGACGGGAACTGCAGTCTAACATTTGAGAGCACCAGATTGGCTACCTCTGTCATAAAGTGCCATGCACTGAGATAGCAGCATATAAAAGTGGTTGAGATTATTATTAAAAACACACCAAGCTGTGCGATTAAAAATGGTGAACAAAACAAAATCCACATTTCAGTTTCCTCATGTAAGTGAAAATGGCCAAACAGCAGTTTCTTGTTATGCTTATAGGTCCCCCCCTCTCTTTCACACACACACACACACACACACACACACACACACAAAAGGAAGCCTCAGAGTGACAGAAAACCTAGAGGAGTTTGACATTTTAGCCAGCAAGTGATTTAGACTTTCTTTTCCTATGAGAAAAGAATGGGAAGAATGCAGCTTACTTGGTGAGAAAACTGCTAATCAAATCTAGACATCACACATAGCTGTACTGTGAGAGGTCTGGGGAGGGGAAAGGAATCTAAACTTTAGCTGGTAATTCAGAAAAATATTTCCTTAGAAATCTGAGCTAGCAGCTGGAAAGATGCGACACACTAATAGAACCTCCCCAAATTACACCCTCCCTGAGAACAAGGAATGACTATGGCCACTAATGTGAAATATCCTACTTCACTAAAACAGACTTTAGAATGTAAACAGAGCTGAAGCCAAAAATGCTGTATGGACCCAGCGGAGGTGAGAAAACTCCTACTTACTCGTTCAGATATAACAAGGTGACCTGTAGCACCTGAACAGTTAGGGGATTGTAGTTTTAATCATTGATATGCTGCCTTTCAGGATACAAAGCTTTCCAAGGCAGTTTGCAAGGAAAATCCAAAGACAATAATGAAATCACAATAAGCTAATATTTAAAAAATGACATTTTGTTGTGCTGCAGGGGGTTGGACTGGATGACCCTCCCAACTCTGCAATTATATGATACTATAAATGGCAAGTTTCAGATGCAGACAGGAGCAGAATGCATTTCTCCTGTATACATTTTCTCACTCCTACAAACCTAGCCCATCTTTTCATCAAGTGGTGAAACCATGCCAGCCTTTTCCAAACACTTGCAGCACTGGGCCTGTTCAGCTGCAGCCTGTCCTATAGAATACTTAGGATTAATGACACATCCAGCCATCGGTTTTGGTAATTAGAAAAACCTGCAGTACCAACAATATCTAAAGTGGTACTTAATGTGGTTCTACACAAAATACTTCCAACAAAATAATGCAGAATTATTAAATGGATTTGCCAACTGGAATTTGCAAACAAAGATAATTTACAAACAAAAGACTTAATGGTTCAATCCGAATAAGTTTTTGTAGTTCTATAAAGATCCCACACCAGACCATTTAGGTTCCACTACTTGCCAATGATTTGACTGCTAACTTTTGAGAAGAGGTTGGAGAATAGAGGAGTGAGATAGCCACTGATAATGATCAGCCTACAGCTTGGTCTATAGGGACGCAGGTGGCACTGTGGTCCAAACCACTGAGCCTAGGGCTTGTCGATCAGAAGGTCAGCGGTTCGAATCCCTGCAACGGGGTGAACTCCCGTTGCTCAGTCCCTGCTCCTGCCAACCTAGCAGTTCAAAAACATGTCAAAGTGCAAGTAGATAAATAGGTACCACTCTGGCGGGAAGGTAAACAGTGTTTCCGTGCGCTGCTCTGGTTCGCCAGAAGCGGCTTAGTCATGCTGGCCACATGACCCAGAAGCTGTACGCCGGCTCCCTCAGCCAGTAAAGTGAGATGAGCGCCACTACTCCAGAGTCATCCACAACTGGACCTAACGGTCAGGGGTTCCTTTACCTTTAGAGTGGTACCTCGGGTTAAGAACTTAATTCGTTCCAGAGGTCTGTTCTTAAACTGAAACTGTTCTTAACCTGGAGTACCACTTTAGCTAATGGGGCCACCCGCTGGGGCACACCGCCACTGCACAATTTCTGTTCTCATCCTGAAGCAAAGTTCTTAACCCGAGGTACTATTTCTGGGTTAGTGGAGTCTGTAACCTGAAACGTCTGTAACCCGAGGTACCACTGTATAGTTTGGTCGGACATAAAGCAGGCACAGCCTAAGTACAGCAGCATTAGAAGAGAGAGGAGAGGTTCAAAATTGTTTAAGGGAGGGGAGGGAATTATTGTCAACCAGTCACCAAATCACACCATCTGCATGTCTGCATTTTACACACATGTCTCAGTGAGGATCCAGCTTCCTGACATCTAGAGAAAGAAGCACCTCTGTTGGTATAGGTCACCTAGCAATAATGCACATGCAACATTCCCTCTAGAGCAGAATGGGCTCCACCGGCACTAATGGGAAATGTGGTGTTTGAAGAGGTGATGAAATAGCAACAGCTGCAGGGGGGAGGGATAGCTGGAGCCATTGTAACAGCTGGAGCTAAAGCAAAGGGGGGCTTCACAAAAGTTCCCATGACCAAAATGCTTTGGCACTTCCCATTGCCCCCCCCCCGCCCCCGCCACTTCAAGTATCTGTGGGGGTGGTTTTATATTTTCTGGGAAGCTGCCCAGAGAGGCTGGGGCAACCTAGCCAGATGGGCAGAGCACAAATAATAAAAAGCACTATTACGATTGTTATTATTTTGTATATCTGGGCTGTAGATGGGCTGAGGAGCCAATGATCAGGACCCAATGATCAATACACATCCTAGTTTAAGTCAGAACACACAGAGTATTCTAGAACTGACTGATTTATTAGGGTGTACAAAGAACGAACCAAGGTTTGGCAGATAATTTATTCCAGACAAAACTGCCTTGAAAAGAAAACAGGACTTGAAACTAGGGGGCAAGTTTGTCAGAAGCACATGCTTGGAATGTGGGTACAATATGCTAAAAAAAAAAAACCTCAAAAAATTTTGGCGGCAAATTCATTTTACTCTCCCTTGTTACTCCTGATTCCTGGAATTCCTTCAAACTTATGTATTCAATGAAACCCTTAATACTCATCCTCAGGCAAAAGAAAGCTGATGTGCATGCTTTTGACTCATCCGTTGCTCCTATCCTTTCTTCTCCTCCTATTGTCTCCACACAACAAGGACACATGTCCATCTTTTTTTCTTCTAGAAAGTGCTATAGTGTAGCATTCTTGAAACTAAGAATGTGAGGATGTGATCAAGTACAGTGGTTCCCCGGGTTACAGACGCTTCAGGTTACATACGCTTCAGGTTACAGACTCCGCTAACCCAGAAATAGTACCTCGGGTTAAGAACTTTGCTTCAGGATGAGAACAGAAATTGTGTTCCGGCGGCGCGGCAGCAGCAGGAGGCCCCATTAGCTAAAGTGGTGCTTCAGGTTAAGAACAGTTTCAGGTTAAAAATGGACCTCCAGAATGAATTAAGTTCTTAACCCGAGGTACCACTGCACATGGATGGAAGAATGATGGGAGTCCCATGTAAATGACCACAACTTCAGGTGACCAAACTTTAAAGAAAAGTTTCAGGAGTGCAGCTGAGGAAGATCCCTGCCAAATGCAGAGTTTGCAACCACCATCAATCAGCTGACCAGTACCAGCTGCGAACCCCACTTTTGGCAGGGACTGGCTCCACCATGAAGCTTCAGCTAGAAGAACTTGAGGGGAACAAATCCCAGCGGGGTTGCATTTGGTGCCAAAAGGAGCAGTAAGGAGCAGCCTTCCCCAAGAATCTGGATTGAGACTAGTGATTAACTTGTTCATAAATGACCCGGAGTTAGGAGTGAGCAGTGAGCCCTCCAACTTTGTTGATGACACCCAACCTTCAGGGTGGTAAAAACAAAAAGGGACTGCAAGGGAACAAAGCAGAGGGAAATGACATTAAAATGCCAAATGTAGTTTGATGTAAGCAACTATAAAGTTTCACATACAGTGGTGCCTCGCAAGACGAAATTAATCCGTTCCGTGAGGCTCTTTGTATAGCGGTTTTTTCGTCTTACGAAGCAAGCCCATTGACAGCTTAGCGGATTAGCGCTATTAGCGGTTTAGCGGCTTTTAGCGGATCAACTGAGAAGCGGCTTATCAGCGGATCAGCTGATAAGTGGCTTAGGGCTTAGGAAAAGGGGGGGGAAGGGGGGAAAACCCCGCAGGAACTCGCAAGACATTTTCGTCTTGCGAAGCAGGCCCATAGGGAAATTCGTTTTGCGAAGTGCCTCCAAAACGGAAAACCCTTTCGTCTAGCGGGTTTTCCGTATTGCGAGGCGTTCGTCTTGCGGGGCACCACTGTATATATTAGTGGGGTCTGAACTGGCAGTGAATGACCAGCAATGAGATTTTGGAGTCATAATGGATAAGTCAATGAAATATTTGACACAGTGTGTGGCAAATGTGAAAGGGCAAATTCCATGATAAGAATAATCAGAATAGATACTGAAAATAAAACTGCCAATATCAGAATGCTTCCTCTATACAAACCTACTGCAGGACCATAATTTGAATTCTGTGTAAAGTTCTGGTCACCACACCTCAGAAAGGACATTGTAGGAGGTGCCAAAAAGGGCAACCAAAATTATCAAGGGGCTGGAGCAATTCCTCTAAGAGGAGGAAAGGGAACTTATATGGAAGAGAAGTCCATCAATCAGATGACTATATTACTTCCAGTATCAGAGGCAGATGCCTCTGAATACTAGTTTAACCTACTGCCAACGCATTTCATCAGGTGACCCTGAGGGCTAGTCTTACAAGAGATCATTCTGCTCATCCATGAATCCACCACCTCCATATGTAGGATCCAACCGTTTCCTGACTTTTTATATGGCATTAATTAGGCCATCAAGTGCTTGCACTTTAGAAGTCTGGTTTCTGAGAAGGGAAGATGGCATAATCATGTACATGAAGAATTTCTTCCTTGAAACCTGATTCTTTTTCTTCTTCTTTTTCATTTAAGCTGAAGTTGTCCTAATTTCACGAAGCATTGTGTAACTGCCTAGGAAGTCATATACCGTATTTTTTGCTCTATAAGACGCACCAGACCACAAGACGCACCTAGTTTTTGGAGGAGGAATACAAGAAAAAAAATATTCTGAATCTCAGAAGCCAGAACAGCGAGAGGGATCGCTGCGCAGTGAAAGCAGCAATCCCTCTTGCTGTTCTGGCTTCTGGGATAGCTGCGCAGCCTGCATTCGCTCCATAAGACGCACACACATTTCCCCTTACTTTTTAGGAAGGAAAAAGTGAGTCTTATAGAGCAAAAAATACGGTACCATTCCTCAACAGTTAATTTTAGCTACAAAAAAGTAGGAGATAGAGATAGATAGTGTGTCTTTTTTTCTTTCTACCTTCCCTGCCCATTCCCCACCCAGGCTTCCCAGTACCAATGAGCTGGGTCTAGACACAGCTATTGCAAGTCCTTGCTTCACAATCCAGTCGATGGAGCTGAGGCATGTCTCTCGGTTTGGCTGTCTATAGGGACAGCCACTGCCTCCCTCTTTCAACATGGGGAACTGAGCTCATGGGCCAATGCTTCCCTAAAGCCAGCTCCCCTATCCCAGTCCACTGCACTGAGAAGGAGCACTCCCTGCTCACAAATTAAATGGACCCTATAGCGAAGGGGGGTGGGACGTGGGTGGCGCTGTGGGTTAAACCACAGAGCCTAGGACTTGCCGATCGGAAGGTCGTGGTTTGAATCCCTGCGACGGGGTGAGCTCCCGTTGCTCGGTCCCTGCTCCTGCCAACCTAGCAGTTCAAAAGCACGTCAAAGTGCAAGTAGATAAATAGGTACCACTCTGGCAGGAAGGTAAACGGCGTTTCCGTGCGCTGCTCTGGTTCGCCAGAAGCAGCTTAGTCCTGCTGGCCACATGACCCGGAAGCTGCACGCTGGCTCCCTCGGCCAATAAAGCGAGATGAGTGCTGCAACCCCAGAGTCAGTCACAACTGGACCTAATGGTCAGGGGTCTCTTTACCTTTACAGCGAAGGGGAAATTGGCCTTGAAGATGTGCTCCCGTGGGGGAGGGGAGGCTCCCTCTCACTTCCCTCCATCCCACCTCACTACCAAAGGAGAAGGGGAGGGGAAAGGGGGAATTTGCTAACTTCCATATGCCTCAGTGACCCAGCAGGCTGACAGATTGTTCTCAGTTGAGAATGTCTGGAGACAACAGGACAACAGCATGCATGTGCAACCCGACATGTGTCAGCTGTGGGGCTTGAGAGGTAGACAAGCCCTGTTTCCAGGAACACTGGAAGCACTGCCTTTAGGCCAGCGGCATAGCGTGGGTTGTCAGCACCCGGGGCAAGGCAAGTAATTTGCGCCCCCTAACCCCTAACCTGCCGCCGCTGCCAACTTCTTCTTGCTGCTGCCTGGGCTGGGGTATTTACGGTAAGGTAGCCACGGCGGCGGCGGCGGGTCCATGTCAGGTGATCTGAGGCGAGTTGCCACTGGCGCTGCCGCCCAAACGACGTCGCTTGCCCGGAGGAGGAGGAGGGCAGAGAGGCGAGGAAAATGCAACATGGCCCAGCAGCTGCAGCAGCAGCGACGGCGGGGCTGTGAGGAGGGGCTGCCTGGCGCGCCCTCAGTGGCCCTGATGCGCAGGGACCGCGGCGAGCCCTGAGAGCCGCTGCCTGCCGGACACCTTCAGCCCGGACGCGCGCACAGCTCGTCGGTTCCGCGAGACATGGGGCTCTGCTACAGCCTGCGCCCGAGGCTCTTCGGCGACTCCGGAGGCGGCGAGAGCATCCCCCCAGATGTTGTGCCCGGTGCGGACGGCCCCACCTGCACCCCCCACACTACGCCACTGCTTTAGGCACTCTGGGAGGAAATTTTGCAAACAATGCAAATAACACTAACAATTCTCCCCCAAGCTTCTCTCTCCTACAGGAACCACCAGCAGGAGGTGAGAAGCAGCACCAAATCTCCTCACAGGGAAGAGGGCCCAGAGCACAACCACAAGGGCACTCCAGAAAGGTCGGGGACCCCCACCCCCACCCATCTCTTGCAAGGAGGGCCGGTGGCAGCAGCAGAGAAACACCCCCACAGTGTGAAGCAGCATACCCCAGGCCCACGTCCCCAGGACTGTGCCCAGGCCCCGACTCTCGTGTCTCGGTCCACATGTAAACATACTGAGGCAAGAACGGCAAACTCCAATATCGGTGTCATTACAGATTTCCCAACGCGGACGCAGTGGCAACAGCAACCATGTGCACGAAACAGGGAGACTCCAAGCGACAGTGGAGCAAGCAGCTAATATACCCCCACACACATAGTGACAATTCTCACGAGTTCTCTGGGAAGAGGGACTAACTGTTACACTGCTCTGAGAATTATAGCTCTGTGAGGGCAATCAGTCTCTCCCAGCACCTGCAGCAAACTACAGTTCCCAGGATTCCTTTGGTGGAGCTGTGACAGTTATTTGGCATGGTGCCACTTTAAATGTATAGTGCAGATGGGCAAGGAAAGTCAAAGACCTTTTGGTGCTGGAGGCAGAGAATGCCAATAGCACTCCCCGCCAACACTCATTGGCATGGGTACAATCCAGTGAACTTCTCTGGTGCAAGCCTTATTGAAACGAATAGGAATTGCTATATTATTGCAAGGACTTCCATGGACTGCAAGAAGATCAAACCTCTCCATTCTGAAGGAAATCAGCCCTGAGTGCTCACTGGAAGGACAGATCCTGAAGCTGAGGCTCCAAGACACTGGCCACCTCATGAGAAGAGAAGACTCCCTGGGAAAGACCCTGATGTTGGGAAAGATGGAGGGCACAAGGAGAAGAGGACGACAGAGGACGAGATGGTTGGACAGTGTTCTCGAAGCTACCAGCATGAGTTTGACCAAACTGCGGGAGGCAGTGGAAGACAGGAGTGCCTGATATGCTCTGGTCCATGGGGTCATGAAGAGTCGGACACGACTAAATGACTAAACAACAACAACAACATATTCTTGCACAGCTCCTGTTCATTTCAGTTGCCCTTGTGCAGGAGAACTTTTCAGTAATTTGTGGCTCATGGGTCAACTGTGGGTCTCCAGTTCCCCTGCCTTTAATTACCTCACACTAGAGCCACCTTCATTTTCAGGGAAGCACATAGATGTAGTCTTCATGTATAGAAACGTCTCACTATAAACTCTGTGACACCTCCCCCTCCCCGAGCTAGCTGAAGGATTTCAACCTAGGGTGAAATTTGAGAGTCACAAGATATGTATGTGTGTATGAGAGAAGGAGGGAGGGAGGGACTCTCTCTCTCTCTCTCTCTCTCTCTCACACACACACACACACACACTTTTAGGTCAGCAGGAGGGAAGATCAAGAGTATGTGCGTGAATAATTTGTGTACCATTGTACCTAAATTCCGTCATTCAGCTCCCCGGAGTACAATGTGTCACCATGTATGCATACTTACTAATCAGATTTCGTACTGATTCAACATCAAAACGAAAGCTAAAACCTTGACTGCTGGAAAAGAAACTAATGATAACTCAAGCTGATCTCAGCATAAAAAGTACTTTAGATAGCAATGCTTTTTTAATGAGTGACATTATGATGTGAAACGAGTAAAAGCATTGTCATCCCTTCCACTCACAGCTTGCTTTCAGAAAAGAAAAAAGAAAGGGGGCAAAAAGCTTCATAAAAATGTAATATTATGCTGCTTGGTGATGTAGCAGGATTTATAGACCACAAAAGGCTGCACCAGATCCTGCTCCCCTGGGGATCAAGTCAGAGAGCGGATGCTAGTGAAGATCATAATGCTTCCAGTGCTTCTTCCCAGGAGCAAGATATACTTTGGAACAAAATGGCCTGTTAGGCTGAACACTGACACCAGCTCCCATTAACCCAAACCAGTATCAACAATGCTCAGGGTGGGTGGGCGAGAGCTATAGTCCAACAGTATCTGAGGGGGCCACAGGTTCCCAACCACTAAACTTAAAGACTTAAAACTACATTACTGTGGAACTCAAAATATTCCACACACACACCAACACAAGCTATGGTGCAGGTTATAGTAAGGTTACCAGATTTTTTTTCAATGAATCCAGGGACACTTTTCAACTTCAATGGATTTTGTATGGGGACTGATTTGTAAATCCGGGGACAGCCCCTGGGAAATGGGGACGTCTAGTAACCTTAGGTTATAGAAGGCCCGTTGAACTAAAATGCCACTTCTGTTTACATGGAAGAAGATACAGAATGCACCAAAATAAGTTCCTTTTGCATAGGTTTCCTCAGTGCTTTTTTTCCTGGCAGGACAAGCCAGTAGGCAGTACCAGCACCCCCCGCCCCGCTCCCAAGCCTGGGAAGCTTCGGCCCAGCTCAGGGAGGGAGGGTCCTAAGTACCAGTACCAGTTTTTTTCGACAAAAAAGGCATTGGGTTTCTTCGAATATATGATAGCACAAGCACTCTTATTTCTAGATTAAAACTGCAGGCTTACATCATTCTTTCCCCCTAATAAAACCTTAAACAGTACTGGTAATTTGCAGCTTACACTTGTTATACTCACACGGGTGGGGTGCCTGGAATAAAGAAATGCTCTCCATTTATTTCCACACACACAGCTGTTTGGGAAGGAGGTGTGAGGGCTCTGGGATGCTGCCACAGCCTTTGTACCTCCTTCTCAAAGGCCAGAGCTTTCCTTACCCAGCTTTGGAAAGGCAGCAGGAGGGCTCTGGCAACATGCTAGAGCCCTTGCATGACTTCCCCAGAGCCTATAAGCAGCCCTCCACCTTGTGGAAGCCCTCCCAATGGCAAAGGTATCAATCAATGTCCTGAGGAGCATCTGCTGCTGGTTCTCATAAGACACACAGCAGATAGTATTGCCTTATGAGATAGCATCCCTTTGCACATGTAGCAAGCCATGCACACAAGCCTGCAGTGATGAGATACATTTTTGCTACCTTGCATCATATTTCACAATTGTTCAAGGAAAGCACTCCAAAGTTCTGAGATGCTGTATTGCAGAGGTCGGCAACCTAAGGCCCACGGGCTGGAAGCAGCCCATGAGGGTCGCTTAACCGACCCATGAGCCGCCCCCGAACTGACCCGCCCACTCGGCGAGTCCCCGCGCCCTGCACTAAACTGGTGCAGCGCGGCACCTCCCTTCTGCAGCTCTGGAAATCGCATCTGCGCATGTCCGTGGTGCTGGAAATCGCTTCTGCGCATGCCCCGACGCCAAAAATCACTTATGCGCAGGCGCGATTTCTGGCATCTGGGCATGCGCAGAAGCGATTTCCGGTGTCGCGCTGCGCCGGTCTGGCCCACAGACGGTCCCCGCGGGAGTGATCCAGCCCATGCCTGGTAAGCCTTGCCAACCCCTGCTGTATTGCCTTAAAACTGTACCAGACTTGAGGCAGAAGGATGCTGTGCCCCCTGAAGTCTAAATGCCCTTGTATACCATAACTTCAGTGCCTTGATCTATGGGGACAGACACAGGCGGATAATTGCAAGAGATCTGACCAGAAAACCTGCCATCCTTGAATGCTTCTCAGACACCAGGATGTTCCCCTGCAAGACTGGTGATCTGCGCAGAGTATGCCGGCAGATATAATTCATAAGTGATGCAGGCAAAGCACCCTCCACTATGGAACAGAAAATTTCCAAAAGGCGACAGCTCTCCATTCCCTTCATGAAGATGGTGTAAGAAACCCTTTCCACAGGTTCCTCAACTCATTAGGCACCCGGCTTTCAAAACTGTTTTGGCAGAAGTCATATTGTTCACTTCATATTTGTCTTATTCTCTGAAACCAGCAATTTGAAAGTGCTCTCCTATGATATATTGGGCACTGAAGATATCCTAAGAATAGGGACCATCTAAAATGCTGGTATGAATTACAAAGAGGAAGAGATATTTTTATTATTATTAATTGGCTAGTTGTATCTCTCCTTCCTTGTGATTCGTACCAGCATTTTACTGGTACAACAACTCTTTGAAAGTAAGTTAGGTTGAAACTTGAGAAACAAGTTTCATTTGTAAGATGGATCATTTGTAAGATGGATCATTTTTATGCAAATCATGGCTCTCATTTTGAAGAAATGCATTAATGTTCGTTGCAGCAGCCCTGGCTACAAACTCCCCAGGTGAATGATGCTCTGGGGCTGTCCAGGGGGTGCTTCCCAGGCCCCTGTGGGGCAGTGCAAGGAGGCACCTCTATTCGGGGTGGGGAGGGGAGTGCAGCTCAGAGACCAGGGGCGGCAGCAGCGGCTGCCCAGAGGACTCCCAAGGAGAGGATAAAGGAGGCTGAGGGAACACTCCACAAGGGAGGGTGTTCAAAAAGGGGTGAGGGGCTGCCAGCTCTGCAGGCAAAGGGGGACATAATTGAGCTCCTGGGCCCCACAGGGGTGCCACAGAAATAATGTATGTAGTTGGTCAAGTGAGCCATGGACCCAAAAAGGTTGAAAATCTCTGCTTTATGAGTTAACGAAGCGTTGTAAGCACCATCTAGTGGCGAAAAGCCGCTAAGCATTTAAGCAAGCAACAGACACCAACAAGCATATATAAGCTGACGTAGTAATTATACACTTAGTCATAATTACCAGACGTAGTAATTATGTTCCTCCCAAACTAATTTATTTATTCATACTGCACTTTTTTTAAAAAAAAACATATTCTAGTTAAGTCTGGCTCATGATA
The DNA here is from genome assembly GCF_964106915.1 of Podarcis gaigeae. Classification (NCBI taxonomy): domain Eukaryota; kingdom Metazoa; phylum Chordata; class Lepidosauria; order Squamata; family Lacertidae; genus Podarcis; species Podarcis gaigeae. Next base: position 5,721,077 of record NC_139685.1, read on the forward strand.
CATTTTTATCCATACATTTGTTTATCAACTTCCAAGAGTTCACGGGCAAAGGAAATGCCATGTATAATTTTAGATTTAAACAACAAGGCAGGAAAAGCTCATCAAACTTTGTTTAACAGAAACTCTGTTAACTGTCTCCTATCCTCATAAATCCATTCACAGAAAGCCATGCCTGTGAAGTATATTAAATCTAAGTGGGGATGGGACACACATCACTGCAAATGTTATGTTATGTTGTTATGTTATGTTACGTTACGTTACGTTACGTTACGTTACGTTACGTTACGTTACGTTACGTTACGCTACGCTACGCTACGCTACGCTATGTTACGTTACCCGGAGGTCTCAGGGCGATTCACAGAAAAAAATCAAAATATAAAACCACAATATATACCATCAAAAGAAAAACAACAACCCAATAACACCCCCTCCCCCCAAACCCCCCCCACATTTTAAAAGGACATAGGATGTCCATCAAATCAACCAAAGGCCTGGTTAAAAAGGAATGTTTTTGCCCAGCACCTAAAGGTGTATGATGAAGGCGCCAGGCCAACTTCCCTGGGGAGAACATTCCATAGATGGGGAGCCACTGACCACTCGCTCCAGAACCTTGCTCAGGAAAGGGAGATTAGCAACTGGTCAGTAGTTTGTTAGGTTTTCTGAATCCAGGGAAGGTTTTGTAAGGAGTGGTTTTACCACTGTCGCCTTCAAACAGGCAGGGGCCACCCCCTCTTGTAAGAGGCATTGATCACCTCCCTGGCCCAGCCAGCTGTTCCCTCCCTGCTGGTTTTTATCAGCCAAGAGGGGCAAGGGTCTAGACCGCAAGTGGTCACCCTGACCAATCCGAGCACCTTGTCCACATCCTCGAGCCTGACCAACTGAAACTCATCCAAAACAACAGGACTAGACTGTGCCCTGGACACCCCACAAGATTCATTTGCAGAGTCAAGGTCTTAGCATCCTTACGAAGAAGACTGCAGTACGTCTCCACGTAGCCAGGAGATTCATACACCAATACAGAGTTCTCTTGCTGGATTGGGAACAGCATACACATTAGACATCAATCCACATATGTATGATATATATCAGGATGCAATCACTGTCTTGGCGGTGTAGTGGTTAGAGTGCCAGACTAGGACCTGGGAGACAAGAGTTCGAATCCCTACTCAGCCATATAGCTCACGAAGTACCTTGTGCCACACTCACTCTCAGCCTGCCCTATCTCACAGGGTTGTTGTGAGGATAAGCTGGGGAGACAGGGAACTATGTCTGGCATCTTGAACTCCTTGGAGGGAAGGAGCGAAATTCAGGGGGCAACCATTCTGCGCATATTTGATTGGTGCGTGGCTGCCAACGCGCACTCCATTATTGGCCCTGGAAGGCGGCGAGGTGGGACTGGGGTGGATGCCACTGCACAAGATAACAACCCCCCCCCCCACACACCAACGGGGAGTTGCCTGTATACGCAGTGAATAAATGAAATATTGTCAAGGTGAGAGTAGGGTCAGGTCAGCAATAACTCCTTATTCAAAGAAACGAAACAGCTCAAGCCTAGTGAGTGCAGCACCTCTTCCTGGTAGATCTTGCCCCAATGAGGCTGTTGCAAGGACCAAAGGTTCCCGCCTCCCCACAGCTTCCTAGGTCTACCTGAGGTCCTTCCCAACAGTGGCATAGCGTGGGTTGTCAGCACCCGGGGCAAGGCAAGTAATTTGTGCCCCTAACCCCTAACCTGCTGCCGCTGCCAGCTTGCTGCTGCCTGGGCTGGTCGGGTGTGGTTTTCTCCCGCGCTCAGCACTGCGCTGGGCGGCCGCTGCACTGTCCCTCCCCCAGATAGTCCCTCCCTCGCTCTCTCTCCGCTCCGCACCGCAACGCATGCCTGGCACCCCCCCCCCTCCACAGTGGGCGGCGACCCGGCACCTCGGATCGGATTCGCACAGCCAGCACTGCAGTGAGAGAGAGTGAGTGAGCCAGGTAGGGGCAGAGAGCTGCGAGTGCGAGCGCGCCCCCCCCCCAAATGTTGTGCCCGGTGCGGCTGGCCCCCCCTGCACCCCCCACGCTACGCCACTGCTTCCCAAGCAATCTGAGACTCCTTGTCTGCCTTTGCTCTGCCTTCTTCATTCCTCTTCTGGTTCTGGAAGACCAAGTGGAAGGGAGCCAGTTGAAGTAAGAGGGAGAGACCCCTGGCTTCTGCAGCAGCCTGCCTCATCTCTGCCTCTGGGTCCCCCTTCTCTCTGCCACAACCTTTTCCTGCTCACCAAACCCTGTTACCTCTTCAGCTCCCAACGCTTCCTCTTCCCAGTCTTTTCCCTCTTCTCCCCATGACCACTCCTTGTCTTCCCACCACTAAGCCCGACTCTGAGCCTTCTTCCCCTGGGGATTCCTCCAGCTGGTGCCTCCCCCACTCCTTTGCATTCAGCCAGTCCATGACATTCAGTCCATTATTTGAAAAATAAGACTCTAGAGCCATCTTGCCCAAAAATGGAAACTAGACATTCTGCTTTGGCGACCGCAACCATAGTTTGGCACATAGTTTCTATATCTTGAGTTTCCAACACTGGATTTGAACCAGGAAGAGAAGAAACAAATGGGCCCCAGCAACCAAACATTACAGGGGAGAGCCCTTTTCATGGCTCCAGTCCCTCCACCCCCCTCTCCTGTTCTGCTCCCACACCCCACCCTCAGGCACCAGTAAGTCATGGCCACAGTTCTTTTTAGGCTGTGTTGGGAGAGACGGGGATGAACATTGGTGTGCCTAGTCCATCTCCACTGATTTCTATGGGGACTTTCAGCCAGTGGTGTCGCAACGGGGCGGGGGGCGTTACGCCCCAGGTTCCATGTCTGTGGCGGTGACAAGAAGTCACCCAGCGGGGGTTCGTAGCAGCACGAGCAGCCATTGCGCCACCGCAACTGCATGTGGAGGATCCTCCGTTCATGGCTGCAGCTGCAAGCAGAGGATCCCGGCACCAGCGGCAAACTGCTAAGTACAGTGCATGTGCGGCATCGCACGCATGCACTGTCTGTAGCGACACCGCACATGCGCTGAATAGCGGTTTGCTGCTGGTGCCACTCCAGCGCCGTATGGACGGGGCCGGGATCAAGAGGAGCGCTGGAGTGGCACCGGTGGCAACCCGCTATACAGCGCATATGCGGCGGCGCTACGTAGGGCACATGCGGTAGCGACACTGCACATGCGCCCTATGTAGCGACACCCGCCCCGGGTGTCATGACGCCTTCCTTCGCCCCTGATTTCAGCCCCTGCCCCTTAATGCTGCTTCTTCTTCTAAATACTGTTTTTGTACTTCTGCAAACCTCAGGGTTATCATAACTCTTCCTATTTTCGATACGTAAGTTACAGTATGCAAAGACTTGAATCAGAATTAGGATACAGGATCATGATGATGATAAATCTTCTTTCCTAAACAAAAAAGAGACACCCGCTTACACAGATTTTGCTAACTTACCCACTTTTCCCTCTGGCCTCTCCCCATGTTCACATAATTATTCCTAAATTACATTCAGCAGTTTCTCAGTTGGGAAAGCAATAGAAGCCCCAACAAACGGGCTTATTTGCACTGGCTGGGTTCCCTGAACCTGACCCCCACATCCACTGGTTGTAGATGGCTGGTACCAGCCAACTCTAAGCCACTGTCCCTGGACAAACATCTATTGTTAAAATACTAATGTAAGGCATTTAGTCAATCCACTGTTCTCAGTCGCTATCAAAGGAAACACTCACAGAAATATAAAAGCAGGAAGCATAACTAAAAACACATGCAGATTTGCCAGGAAAATGTGCTGACTGGGATTTTCATAGAAAATGGCACCAGTCTATAAACAACGCAGAGCATTTTAATTCTCCTATAGTTGCAAAAATCCCTTTAATAATCTGATATTGTGGTGAAGCAATCCAGTTAAACCAGATTGTTGGTTTTTTAAATGAGAAGTATTTGACAATCAATGACATTTTACGTACAAATTTGAAATTGTATTGAATGCTAAGATCACTTCTTTCTGAATTCATGGCCCACTCTCTTGATAGGGCTGCCGCCTCTGTGGCTTTTGACAGAGTCCTTCTATCAAGACCGTATCATATTGGCCACAAGTAGAGAGCTGAATCTAACTGGTGGGTCACATCCTGCTCAAGCTCCAGGCTTTGAACTGGAAAGTCCAGGTTGATGAAAAAGAACAGAAAGTCAGTTGGGGACAGGCATATAAAGGGCAACATTTCATATATTATTATATTTTTCTGCAGTCAGCTATCACCACAAAAAGCACAGGCGGCAGAGTATGATAGCATGATAGTGGCGGCAGCATGGGAATACCCTTCTCTGTTTTGCCTCAGGTGGCAAAGCATCTTTGGCTGGCTTTGTATGCATGTGCTGTTTGTATTGGTTCTTTGTCCAATTTACCCAGGTATGCAAGGCCTTTGTGAAATCTCTCCATAAATACGCTCACCATAAGCTGGTTCTAGGTGCCCTCTATCCCTTCTGTTCTCTGACAGGAATGGACTTTATTGTGTAGGTCTACTCTCAAGAATTTGCAGTTGTCTCTGCGTCTGGGCAGCTGAGAACGCTGATTCCAGTAGTATATTCTGAAAAATATGTAAGCCAAGATTTCCTGGCACCGGTTTGATTACGTCCACATATATTTCAGCTAGACTGTTGGGCTGCAGTTAATACATGCTAATGGTCAACTGAATGAACTTCTGCTCCAAACATTTGCAATTCTGCCAATGTGTACTGAGGCCCATTGTCGAAGATTACTGTATTTTTCGCACCATAGGACGCACCGGACAATAGGACGCACCTTATTTTAGAGGGGGGAGAACAAGAAAAAAATAATCTCCCCCTCTCTGCCCAGCGCCCCTTCAGCGAAGCGGCAGAAGGCGCTGCGCAGAGAGGGGGAGAATTTTCCCCCTCTTGTTTTCCCACTCTAAAACAATGTGCCGTTCAGGCGGCTACCTTGGAAGCCTGCAGAGCGAGAGGGGTCGGTGTGCACCGACCCCTCTCACTCCCCAGGCTTCAGGTTCCTTTTGACCTGCTCTTTGGGGCTGGCGGGGCAAGCCCACCACCAGCCCCAAAGAGCAGGTCAGGGAGCAGTGGAAAGGCGCAGCGGAGAGGCTCCTTCCATAGCCGCGCGTCACCTCTCCAGCCGGGAGAGGGTTGCGGGGCTATGGCGTCTTCGCTCCATAGGACGCACACACATTTCTCGTTCATTTTTGAAGGGGAAAAAGTGCGTCTTATAGAGCGAAAAATACTCATTGTCAATGCAGTGCCTGGCAAACACAGCCTTGGTTTGATATATTACAGTGCTAGAAAGTGTGTTTTCAGTTGCATCACCTCCGAGTAACAAATTGGCAGGCTGCTAGCTTCAAGAGCTCGGATTGACCCTGTGCTCCTGTACTGCCTGTATGATTCCATTTGTGACTTCAGTACCGCTTCCATTGCACGTAAAACAAGGCGGCTAAAAGCACCACGAGAAAGATGTCCAAATAGTGAAATGGATTATTTCAATGGACGTGAGGTCATAAGTCATGTGAATCATAGAATCACAGAATCATAGAACCTGTAGAGTTGGAAGGGACCCCAAGCGTCATATAGTCCAACCCCCTGCAATGAAGAACCAAGAGTCAAATTTTAATTTTACAAGCCCAAAGGATTACAAAATGTTGACTGGCTTCTACAAAAGAAACTAAGACTATGTTGGCGGTAACTGAAGGTAGGCTTCATAGTCTGCCCTTGAGATCTGCCCCTCAGCAATGGGATTTAAAAAGTTTCCCTCAAATAAAAAACGCTAAGCTTGTATTTATTTATTTAAGAAGGAAGATATCCAAGTGGAGGCAGTTGTGAGGCTGAGTAAGCTTGGGCTTACTCAGAAGTGAGGAGCAATCTCCTGGAGAATTCCAAGGAGAACAGTATGGCGTCTGAGGACACAAAAGAACCGGAAAGGACTTCCCAGGGGCAGGGGGCTTCTAAGACAAAAGGATGATTTAACTGAGGGAAAAGCTGGAGGGAAGGAGCATTGGATGACAACAGGCAGATATGAAGCCATTTGTAGATACAGAAACATACTGTTACAGCCACACCAGGTACAAAGCAAAAAACGAATTGTGTGTATCATTAACGCTAATATATTTAACAATTCAGTCGCACATTGTACCAACGATAGTAATCTTCCCCCCTCCCAAATCACATGAGCCAATACACAATTCATATCAGTGACACATTTTTAATATGACATTTTTAATAGCAATTGTTAATTGTCGCCAGATTTGGCCACTGACATCTCTACCATCTGGCTGGTCATCTGGTGGGTGCCAGCCGATCTATGGGGGTGAGGGCTTTCTTTCCACTGAGGATTGTTGACACCTTGCTTTGTAAAGCAAATGAAGACAAGATGGGGGATTTATCTGAAGAGGGAATACCGTAAATGCTGTGCACAAAAAGAATCAAGTGGAAAAGCAGTTGAGAAGAAGTGTGGCTGCAGTTTCACTCTAACAAATGTAGAAACCAAATCAAACCTCTTTTACACAATTAGAGGGGGTAGTTTGCCCAAACCTGTATCTTTATCATTTTGTGAACAACTTTCCGTAGAGAATCCATTTTGTTCTTTTTGCAGTTTGTGATATTTGGAGAGTTGTAACCAGCCATAGAAAAACAGGTCATACAGAGAGCACAACAGGACTTCAGTAGGCATGTATAGGAATGCACCGGAAAAACCCTGTAGTAACTCAAAGCACCTTTCCCCCCCCTTTTTAAAAAATCGAATATGCAGCTGCCTTAAAACAAAACAGTTGAGAAAAACAATTTTGCATAGTTGGAGAGCTATGCAAGACTTCTTATAGTTACTTGGTGAATAAAGGAGGACCCATCTATTCCTTCACATGCTCCAATACAGTTACAGTCCCAAGTTCTAGCAACCCCTGCTGCTTCAAGTGGGAGGGCTGAGAGATAGGACTGTTCACCTGCAAATCCTTGTATGGTTCTCTTGTAAAGAGGTATCAACATGGGGGGGGGGATATTGTTTTCATTTGGCTTTTGAACAGTTAAAATCAGTGAAGGGCTAGAAATTAAAGGCTCTTCTCTCAACCATGGTTATGAATTTCTTTATGTGCCTTTGTGTATCACAGTTGGGAGGGAACCCAATTAAAATTGTATCATGGCATTATATCTCACATTTTTCTCCATGGAGCTCAAGGTGGCCTACAAAGCTCTCCTGCTCCTCATTTAATCCCCCAATATTTTCCACTTTGGGGTTACTTCTAACTGTTTAGAACAGCTAACAGCGCCATCACATGCATGTCTACACAGAAGAAAAGTCCAGCTGAGCAAGTGGGTCTAAAACCACAGCCTGTCTTTTCCAAGTTCATATATGAATCAAGAGGGAGACTAGGACATGTTTGCTGACTGGAAACATTTCTTAACGTTTCCAAGACTGTTTAGTATTTAACTAATACTATGAGACTTATCTCAGACCCTGGAAGGATTTGAAAACACCACAGGGTGAATTGGGGCCATAGGAAGAGTTACAAGTTGTGAGAGTCTCTATCCCAACAGTATATATGGAATGAATTCAGCCATTTTCCTAGGTGGACAATGGGGCAAAAAGTTTGCAGCATTTAAAGCTCTAAGAACGAGATCACTCATAATTTGCGCATATTTCTTTTACCCTGAGACAATTAGTTAGTACATACACCCATGAGGAAAATTTCTTTATAAATACAGCCATGCTTTTCTAAGTAGAATATATGCTGGGCATTATTAGAATATATGTGGTACATTTATTTAAAAATGAAGACCTGTGAATAGTCTATTTATTACATTTCTGTCCCTTGCCTTTTTATCGAGAATTTCTTCATTCTCCTGGGCAAATTGCTTGAAAATGAATGTCCCTTGGTAATCTACCTTTCTAACTTTTAAGGCAGAAAATATCCTTGCATGTTTAGGAGCCTATTATTAACATTGACCAAACACTGTTTGTAGGCAAAGATAATTCATTGTAACTGTGTGGTGAGCCCTCAACTATGTCACTAGTTCTGCTATTTTACTTGCAAATTTCTCCCAGGTGTTGCAAAGCTACATTCTGATACAGAATGGTTGACTGCACATTTCTATCGTTCACCTGAATTCAACAAGCATTAAAAGAATACACTCGATTTATGCCGCTTTCCATAACCAACATGTTATTGAGGTTCATACACTTCTCTGAACTCCTGCAGGAGAGGAACAAGAAGTCCATACAGGCAGCAACCGATTTGCATGGCGGTTATGTTCCAGACCCCCGTGAGCATCGGTGGGGCATGTGTAAGGCTGCCCCGCCCTGTTCTGCCCCTTTCTGTGACTTTTCAGGTCACTTCCAGGTTCAGGCAGATGTGCTCATGTGTGGTTACGCACATGCGTGGACAAGCACAGGGCTTTTTCCCAGCCGGAATTCAGCAGAACTCAGTTCCGGCACCTCTCAGGTGGGTGCCATTGCCATTCTAAGAGAACGAGGGTGGCATTGATGGAGAGTTCTGGCACCTCTTTTTCTAGAAAAATAGCACTGGACAAGGCTAAATCAGTTGCTGCTTGCATTCCCTTTCTTTATGAGGCCAAAGGACTTCCCTTCAAATATGCACTTCCTGTGAAGCGCAGTAAACAGGGATTAAAATGAACAAAACAACCAGGAAGCATTAGCCAAGAAGCACCCTATGTATCAGGCGTAGGGTTCCAGCCTCATACAGTATAAACCTAGCAGGTTTGAATCTAATTAGTGCATGAAGGTGTTAAAACCACGGAGTAAGCTGTCCTGCCAGGCTTAGCCTGTGCCATCACTTCCCACCGGCTCACGAAGCCTTTTTTATCTCTCACTCTTCATGTGAATTTTGGTATGTAAGGAGATCTGAGAATGGCTTTAGCCAGCCTCTTTTGTTTCAGTCCAGAGCAGAGTCTGAAACAAGTGTTCTTCTGTACCAACAGTTCAGAAACTTGCACCTTTTGTAACTAAGCCAGGTTTTGACTGCCTGTGCATCTTTTCTGACTTCTGCACGGAAAAGCACATGAAGCTGACCTTTGAAGAGTTCTGTGCAGGTAAGCCATTTTATGACTTCTCAAATCTGTGGTCTCTCTCTGTGCTAGGGAAGTGGGATGGCTTGGGAAAGAGGACATTTTGGGATTCATTGCAAGGGCACATTTTCAAGGTTTGACAGCCCCTATCCGCACGCTTTTCTTTGATCTCCAAGAGCAAACTTTGCTCTTGCCTTCCAGGGTCCTATCCCGGGCTGGTTTCCACGCCCCTTGCCCGCTTCTCTCCCTGCCCGCTTCCCACTTGGTCCGCTCCGTTTCGGAGCTGTGGCCCAAGTGCAGCCCCCCGGGAAAGGGGGCGAGAGGCTTCCCTGAAGGCGCCTCGACGCCCAGCCTCCTACCTCCAACTCGGGCGCAGTTGTGCTCCAGGAGCGCGGTCTCCCTCGCCCGTCTGCTCGGTCTTTCCCTCAGGCGCTCTCTCCATCCCTCGCCAGCCGCCTCGCTCCGGGCCACGGCCGCTCTCTCGCTCCCTCGGATGCAACTCCGCCCCGCGCTTCTCCCCCTCCGGCCCCAGATGCGCGGCGACTACAACTCCCGTCATCCCTCGCCGCTGGTCCCGAGGGCCGGGGATGGTGGGCCTTGGAGTCGCTGCGCCCCATCTGGGCGCCCAAGCCGCGCATTCCTTCCCCGGCGCGCCCCCTCGAGGGCGGTCCGCTCCGCCCCTCCGCTTCCTCGGCTGCGCGCATCCTGGCGCCTCGCCGCCCTCCCGGAGCAGCCGGGGCGACCCTCCTTGCCAGCCGCGCCGGGACCCGCAGCCCGACTCGAGGGCGCGGGGCCGCCTCCCCTTTGTCCGGCTCCTGCGCCGAGTCCGGCTTCCCCTACAGGCCTGTCCGGCCCTCGTCCGGCCCCGCCGCCTCGCCCGCCGGCCCCCGGGAAGCGGCGGCGGGACCCGCGCGACGCCGCGCCGCACTCACCGTCTTGGCTGCGCCGTCGGAAGCGAACCCGGGCAGCGGCGGGGAAGGGCTGCGCTCCGCTCGCGGCGGCTCCGCCTCGCCTCTCCTCGGCTGCCAGCGGAAACCAGGGGAGGGAGCGGGGAGGAGCCGGCCGAGGCCGCGCGGCCGCCCTCCGCCCCGCGTCGCCCGCTCCCCAAGCGCGGCGCCCTGGGGCTCCGGGAGAGGGAACTGGCCGGGGACGGAGGGCGCACGGAGGGGCAGCGAGGCGCTCTTCTCCGAGGGGCCAGGAGGCGGCCGCTGCTTCGAGTCCCTTGTCCCGCGATCGCCGGGCGAGCGAGGCCACGGCGCTCTTGCGAGCGGCTGCTCCGGCCTCCTCTTCCCCGATGCCGGCAGAGGTGTCTCTGCTGGAAGCTGCCGCGAGGATCAACTTGAAACCAGACCAGACCCCGCTTAGCTTTGCAAATGTGCTAGCGTTTTCATCGCTTCTGCACCACAAGCGGGGTTCCTATATGGAGTCAGGTGGTCCCTGAGGTATCCTGGACTGATTGTATGCAAGAGGGTCTTTTAAATCAGTTATTAGAACACTGCCCACTAATGGGGCTACACGGCCTAAAGCAGCCTCTTGTAAGTCAGGCAGTTTGACCTATAAAATGATGGTGTTGAGGGTCATCGGGAGCATAAAAAGCTGGATATAATAGGGGGCATTGTTATAGGAGACATCTTGCACTAGAGAGGAATTCCAAACCTGGGAGCTGCTAGAGAAGTCTGTGTAGTCACTGGGCTCCTATTTGATGTTGCTAGAAACGGTTTAGGAGGCGGCTTCGAAAACAAGATCACAGGGTCAAGTGTCATAGGTGCATGCAGTGGTAATCAGAGTACAAAACTCTCAGTGCAAAACATTCAAAAGAAACATACTGGTAGCAGTATCACATTTTTAAATATATAAATTATTTTATTGGAATACAAAAAATATAAATATAATCAATACCATACAGTTTTGGATTAGGCATAGTGGAGGCTTCTACAAAACAAATACAGTTCCAAAGCAATAAGAGATCCCTTATTTCTTGATAGTCTGCACTGACTTTGCAGAGAAGCATTTACAGTATATGTAGGCAGGCAGAGGAGGAATGAAAGTGCAGCATAACACTACATTTGCAACAGCAACCAAGGTGTAGATTCCTACCCTTTGCATTCTTTTGCTTGTTCAAACAGAAATGTAATAAAATCCACAACTGGGTTAAAATCTGAATCAACCAATTCCAGCATAAGAGATTTCCAAGCAAGGAAGTACAGAGAATTTTTGTTTATTAGGATTGTAGCCTAATTCCATAGGCAAACTACAGCATGAAATCACAGCAGGGTTAAGTCAGAGAAGTCTGATTGCTAGAAATAGGAGCCAAGTTTGGCCACATGAAGCCAGCCCCATTTTATGTGGTGGTAGGGACAGTCTCTTACTTTAAAGTGCTCCAAATTAAACAGCAGAAACTACATACCTGTATCACTTTTATACTAGTTAATTGTCATGCATTATAGGAAGAATTTTGTTATTTAGTGATTGTATAATAATTCTTCCTATTTCACCCATAGAACTAATTCATGAGGAGACGAAGTGACTGTTAAAGCCAGTTTAAGTCTGTAGTGTTTGTATTCCAAAGATTCAAATGGCTAAAGGCAAGTAGCAAGATCATGTGCATCTAGACAAAAAATATTTCTGGCACCAGAAAAACATTATTGAGCTGTGGTATGGACAAAGGTGAAAACCTTAAAAAAGTGATGTTCTTTAACAGCTGATACAGTTGGGGAAACAACCGAGGGACCTGTCTTTTAGTCAAACATCTGAGGAAACGTAACAATCTAGACTCACCAGCACAGAATGCAGCCAATGCCATCCTGCAGGGTCTTGTGCTTCCAAGGACAAACATAAAGATGCATAAAGATGGAAAAGAGGAGCATGGCCCTGGATCTCTTGGGAAATGGCTCTCTCATCCTTCCTTGAGTTCTATACAAGTGCACAAGTGGCAACATTTCCTTGAAGGCAATTGCAACTCACCAGCTTTTTCTAAAAGTGATGAGTAATCGTTCACTTACAGCAAAGTGCAGAATTTACAATGGATAATGATGGTTTTTATTCCACCTATAAGAAAACATTTCAGCAAACCTGCATTGCTTTGAAAGAAGACAACACGGTATTTACTAATACAGGGATTTTAATGGCACACAAACCAGACACAACTGCATTTTAATGAAAAGGTCTCCCTCGGGAGGTTGTGGACTCTCCTTCGTTGGAGGTTTTCAAGCAGAGGTTGGGTGGCCATCTGTCACGGATGCTTTAGCTGAGATTCCTACATTGCAGGGGGTTGGGCTAGATGACTCCTGGCATCCCTTCCAACTCATTCTATGAAAGTCCAGAATCGGTGACCAGAAAGGGAAGGAGCAGCTTCAGACAGCAGGGGTTATTCAGCTGCCAATGTTCTTTGGAAATACAGGGCATAACACCTGAAGGCAATTTACAGAAGAAATTCTACAAGATACACAATGAACTGCATTGCAGAGGGTTTGACTAGATGACCCTCAGGGCCCCTTCCAACTCTACAGTTCTATGAACTGTAGTTAAGAAGGTGCTCAGCTTCCCCTGAGAGCCAAGATGCAATCAAGGTCCCTTGGGTCAAGAAGCACTAATGCCTTACCTGTTCCAATAATCTGTAGGCAACCATGGAATATAAAGATTTGGCTTAATCTAGCAGAGATAGCAGCTTTCCTTCTGCCTTAGAATATACATGCACTTAATCAGTTTTTAATGTTCATATTCAAGCAAATACGTCCAAAAGGCAAAGAACATCTTACCCAACTGAACATTTAGAAGGTACAGTTACATATGAAACAAGGAAGATTGCCTTTAACACAAAAAATGCTTTCCTTGCCTACCAACAGGAGTGCTGTGTTTTTTAAATAATTTCTCAAAAACAAACAGATCAATTAATAATGAAAAAAAGAAAGAAAGCTTATCACTGAATGAAACAAGAAAATTAGAAATCATTATATGGCTCTTGAAACCAGCATGGCATGTCAATCAGTCAATTACTGGTATCAGCATGACATGTCATGGATGTCAAGTCATCTCTTCACTTTTCATGAAAAATTACCTTGTGGAAAGACACTGACAAGGTGAATTTTGCCTTATTCAAGCTGATCAATAAACCACACCTTATTGGAGAACATACTTCTACAACAAGTACTCTTCAGCAGATGCAAAGCGGCAGAGCAACACATGGAAACCAACCAACTTTACTGGAAAACAGGACTGTCAAATAGCAAGAGCAGCAAGACATCCAAGACATCTCTTGTTACAGGAGCACAGATGTATCAGTGGCATTAGCATCAAGGACACGAGTAATTTCATGAGGAAAACAGGCAGCAAAGTTTCATTAACATGATTCTAACAACAGGAATTCCTAGACACAGTGATGCTCAGCTGCTTGGGGGTGAGCAGGGCTCTTTTCTAAAAAGCCTCCCTCTCAGGATTACGTTTTCCTTATTCTTCTCCAAGAATGAACACATCTTAGAAAGACAGCATTCTATGTAGTCAGCCATCAGGGCTCCATTTTCCTTCTAGGTAAGCTCAGGGGACATTTTAGCCGTTAGTTTCTGCCCCACACACCCCAGGATTACCAAGTACAATTTTCTTCTCAGATGTTAGCACAGGAAGAAAAACAAGAAGCAGTCTTGTTGTACTACGTCTGTCATTCACATGCCAGTTTGCTATCAAAACTGGAGAGTCCAACGGCAAATGCCTGAAGGGCGCACAGGGGGTAGTTAAAGTCCAATGTGAACACATCTTCCGCCACACGGCCAAATTGCATTACAATGTAGTCAACTAGAGAAAGGGAGAAATGGAAAGAAATCATAATCTAGCTGCATCATATACAATGGAATCATTGCATTTATCCGTAGCAATTCCCTACCTGCTATTTGCCCAATCTGCACATATCAAACCCTGTGGCAGATATTGTTTCTCACAATTGGTTAGGGCCCACACTTCCTTATTTTCAAGACACCATTCCTATATTTTTTTAAGCCCAAAAGGAACCTTTTTGTCTCATAGCAGAATGACTGTCCTTCTCTTCCTGGCCATTATATCAAAACTGACAAAACATCTTATCAGGCATCCTGAGGGATAGACAACGGAGCAGGGCAGGCAGATGGTACACAAATGACTGGTATTGCATGCTTCAATTTGGTGCAATGCCCATCACCTCACAATGACCTCATGGAGCTGGCCATTATCTATGAGAGATCTGGAGAAGACAGGGTGAATCTCCCCCAGTGTACCTCTGCAGAAAGCTAGTGCTGCCTAGCTTAGTTAGCCTAATATTGGGCTGGTGAAGCCAGTTGCTAGGCCTCAAGGCCAGAATGGGTGGGCCCTCAGTCAGAAAAGAGGCAGAAAGTAGCCTCACCGTTTTCTTTGCAGACTTGGCAGGGCCAGCGTAAATAGGTGGACAGTATTCCTAGTCCTATTGCCTGGAAGGCAGGAAGACTAGGATATTCCCAGTCTAATTTCTGATAACCCCAACATGGATCATCGGTACTCCTTTCTTTAGTGAATAAAACTCAACAGAAATCCTAAAATATAAAACATCAAATTAAACCCACTCTACCCTTTTTAAATGGACAGCAACACACTATACCATGGCATTTGAATACTGAAAAGCACTGAAGGTATGTGACTGTTTTACATGTTTTTTTTTAAATAAATAAACTTTATTTTTAATTGTATTGTTTCCCTACCTTTGTATTTCCTACCCTTGGCTCCTTTGTGAGGCTAAATTTAATAAAATACAGGTTGATATAAAAATATATTTTTAAGATTTCTATTGAAAACAACTTCAGTGGTACCTCTGGTTATGAACACTTCTGGTTACGAACGCTTCAGATTAACTCGCAAGTAGCTGCTCCTGGTAACGAACTTTGCCCTAGGATGCGAACGGAAATTGTGTGCCGGAGGTGCCGGAGGCCCCATTAGCAAAACCGTGCCCCAGGATAAGAAGACTTTCAGCTTAAGAACGGACCTCTGGAACGAATTAAGTTCATAACCAGAGGTATCACTGTAAAATTGGGGCCATTAATATTTCAGCATCTCCCCATTCTATTCAAATGTATTCAAACCAAGCAACAGATGAGGGTAACAAAGGCTTGCAGCCAATTAAAAGTGCAAGACTTGGATGAAAGGAGTGTTTAAGTTGGGTGAGCAACATCTGTTTTGGCATGTAAGACTTCTGGAAGAAAAACATTGGCACAAGAGAAGCGGGCTTAGAGGGACGGGGAGGGGTGCCGGTGCAGAGATCTACCTATTCAGCATGGCAGTGGTGGTAGCAAAAGGATTTTTGAAAGCAACATGTGACTTCTGGGATTTGCCTTCTCTCCATCAAACCCAGCAATCTTTAGTGAAAGATTCTGGATGCATTCCCAGCCCCGAACCTTCTAATGTTCTGGACTGAGAGTCTAGCCCTCCAACTTCTGCTGTAGCTATTAATGTCTTAAGACTTACGGTCATTTTCATGGACGATCTGGAAGTTCTTCACGGAGGCCTGGGTGACCCTCCCATGGAAGTTCAAGACATATGACTGGGTGTCATCATTCCATACTGGAGCTTTGTTGTGCAATTCAATTAGGTTCTCCATGTTTTTATTTTGCCATTTTGACAGCAAACTCTCATGCTCCTGTGCAACAGAATAAGCAAGAAAACAAGACCTCAGGTTTCCTTTCCCATCCCCTTTCCATCAGGCTTGGTCTGCAAAACTGCTGATAGCTCTTCAACTTCACAGTCCTTGACTTCATTTTTTTTTTTTAATTCTATTTTCATTCTATTTCTCATTCAAATATAGAACAAACTCAATTTTCAATAAATTTAAATAGCTTTTCAAAACAAGTCTCTAAGCTCTCTTAGAAAAGTTACAAAGCAAAATGTGTAGCTGTCTTCTAGGAGACCTCTTATTCCTTTCCGTTCCCAAGGCTGTTACCCTTCCACTCCAAATGAGCTTATGTTTAGAAAATCTGAAGATCACTCTTTCTTGCATCATGTAAACAGAACATATAACTTGTGAACATGCTCTTATATACTGTGGCTACTCTCCCTCTTTCAGCTGAAGTGCTCTTCCACAGATGGGCAACAACACTCAAGATTTGACAGAGGCTATGACAACCTAGCTGAATATTATGGATTCAAGAATAAGCTACACACACGTCTCTACTACACTGTCAGAACTCTTAAGGGGAACAGTAGAATTCTTTTAAGTGAAAAGTGTCCTAAAGTGCATAATATTCAGTTATTCAAAGGCATGCCTGTTGACTGCTCCTATCATCACTAAAATCTGAAACTCCATTTTCTCACTGTAGTGTGAATATGACCCAATTAGAAACTTGCATTTCGTGGCCTGATTGGAATCCGTTGATGATTGAGATTCATTCCTGGAATAATGACTGACATTTTCCTGGGTCCCTTGAATCCGAGCACGTTGGTTTCCTGTTGAAAAAAGGAGGTAGAAATTTTAGGAGAAGAAATGGCAGATGAAACTGATGGACTACATGGAAATGGCGGAAATGACTGGCAGAATCCGAGACCAGGGAGAAGAGTCGATGGAAGAAGATTGGAAAAAAATTTAAAGTATATTTTAAAAAACATTGTAAAATTAATGAATGTCAGAAAGATGCTGGAATGAACTCACATGGTCTTAGCAGAAAGGTTATAAAGAATTAAGTTAAAATGGATTGTTAATGGGTTAAAGTGTAAAATTTAAGGTTAAATTGCGTTAAGATAAATTATGGAACAAAATCTGAGAAAGAGGGAAAGGATTTGCTGAAACAATTATGAATTAAAAATACAAAAAAGGAGGCGCAAGGAAGTCATGGAATTAAGTAAATGAAAGATAAAGATATGAAAATACTGGATGTTATTGTTTTTAAATGTTATTGTTTAACTGTATTGTTTTTGGGTTTTCTCTTTTCTTTTTCTTTTTTTCTTTTTTCTTTTTAGTATTGTATTTTCCTTTATTTTTGAAGTATTGTAATCTTTTTTATCATTACTGTCTGTTCTTCTTTTTTGTAATTGTTAAACTTTAATAAATATCTTTTTTTTTTAAAAAAAGAAATTTTAGGAGAAGACTGACCTTAAAGATACAATTTTTATTGGATTAGAATGGTGTCTGACAAATACACTGGCCATGCTTTCTTGGAAAAGGCAAACCAGTTCCCAACATTCCACTTCACTCTAGCATTGCCCCGAAAAAAACAAAGAAGGATGGAGTGATGGAGATGAAGGGGTAGGCTCAGTCCTCACTCCTAACAGTGTCCCCGAGTGCACACCATTATTTTTACCCACATGAGTGAAAATAGCTTGCCTATTTCTATTTCTGAACCAAGATTTAATGGGTTCACAAAAATGCAGGGAACCTACAGCCGTGGAATTTTGTGTTGCTTTGGGGTCAGAATACCAGCTGTTCTAGTTAAAAGTCGGATCCTGCCACCATTTTGGCAGGCAAAATTACTATTTTAACCTTACCCCTTTCCCATTGAAGTATCCAAGCCTAGAAGTGAATCTCAACACAGCAACTAGTCCAAAGGTTTGCTCCAGGTTCCTTATACTCCACAGCAAGTAGCTACTGTGTCTCACTCCCATTACTCATCTCTGCCTTCTGTGTGATCTTATCTACCTTGTTTTAGTAACTGGACCTGAGAATGGGCTAATTTCCTATATGAGCACTCATCAACCCATGGATGAGTTAATCGCAGGTGCAAGGCCAACTTTGTAGCAAAGCTTTTTTTTTAATCCTGAGCAGGTAAATTTTGAGGTCTGGGATTTATGAAGGTAGAAGTTCATATAATTTTCATTAGTGATGATTGAAAAATAGTTCATTTATTCAGAACGGTTGTTAACAATGTAGATTTGGCAAGTTTGGCCCTCTTCCTCCTCTGAAGTTTTATATGCTGGAGTCAAAGCTTATCGGTGAATATTAGCTTGTTTTTTTAAATGTATAGCTGCTTTTTATTACAGAAGTGCTGACCCTGTTAATGTTTAATTTTATTATTTTTTAACAGATTTATCATATTTTTCTGATGACCACTGGTGACCTTTGTGTTGAAATAGGCTTAGCATATGTTGAAATATACTGCATAAATCCTACCAGAGATGTATTATTGCAGTAATTGTAACTATGAAAATTACTTTATTATAATAATTATGCATCTTTTTCTTAACTAATTTTGTGACAGGAGTGATCCAGCGGTAAACCCCACTGAGCAAGCTGGAGTTAACTCTTTATTAGCAAAAACACAATCTGCACATGAGTGTCAGGCCTCATGAGGACAGCAACTCATCTCTGGCAGGT
Source organism: Podarcis gaigeae (assembly GCF_964106915.1). Lineage (NCBI taxonomy): Eukaryota > Metazoa > Chordata > Lepidosauria > Squamata > Lacertidae > Podarcis > Podarcis gaigeae. The sequence goes on from NC_139685.1 coordinate 5,739,416, forward strand.
CTTGCCCCCAAGAGCTGCTGAGATTGAAGGTCCTCATCTCCCCACAGCTGCCTAAGTTCTCTCCTCTTCAGGGTTTCCCCCCAAGCAATCTTGAGATTGTGCCTGTGTGAAGCTAACTTCTCCTCCGCCCTCCCTCTTCATGCCTCTCCTAGTTCTGGGAGATCCAGGAGGAGAGGAGACCTTGTTGCAGAAGGAGGGAGAGACACTCATGTCTCTTCAGCAGCCAGACTCATCTCTGCCTCTTGGCCTCCCTTCTCTTCTGCTTCAGCTTCTGTCCAGTTCTGGACTTCTCTCTGCCACAGACTCCCCCTGCCCACTAAGCCCTGTTACCTCTTCAGCTTCCAACACCTCCACCCAGTTCTCTCACTGTCATCCCACCACCATTCCCCAGCTGGTTCCTCCCATCATTCCTCTACATCCAACCAGTCTATGATAGTTATGCCATATAGCCATCTTGCATGTAGAAAGGCAGATAAAATTGTTGCAACAAAGATTTATGAACAAAGCAATAAATGTTTCCTAGATTATCTGTGGGTAAAATACATTTTAGAATGCTTCAATTTTCAAACCAGTCAGGATTAAAGCCTAGAGTAAGTCAAGGCTGCACCTTGCAGGTTCTCTTTTGTCCTTCCAATACAGGTTAGCGTGAAAAAACACAATTCTTCTCCCTCACTCTGCCCCAGTAGTAAGTTACTTACGTAACAGATTGCAGCCAGCTCATGCCGGGTGTGAGCTTTTTCCACCAGTCCCTGTGCTTTGACTGGACTAACCCCATGATCGTAAACAGTAAATTTAGTCCCCATAAGATTAGATCTAGAATTAGAGAATACAAGTGAGTTGGAAAATTTCCTTTCTCCTTAAAACACATCTGACATTTTATCATCCTCTTTCCCCAAAGCTTGCCTTAGTTTGCCCAGGAAATGTAAAAACTATGCAAATCCACCACCACATTTTTCTGGATTCTGAGCGTTTTGGTCTTCAGTGCCCTTCTTCAACTATATCATAGAATTGTAGAGTTGGAAAGGACTCCAAAGGTGATCTAGTCCAACCTGCTGCAATGCATGAATCTTAACCAAAGCATCCCTGGCCATCCAACCTCTGCTTAAAAACCTCCAAGGAAGGAGAGTCCACAACCTCGCGAGTTGGGCCAGTTCACTGTTTAACAGCTCTTACCATCATAAAGTTATTCCTAGTGTTTAGTCAGAATCTCCTTTCTTGCAACTTGAAGCCATTGGTTTGGGTCCTAGCCTCCAGACCAGTGGTGTCTGGCCCCCATGGGAACCAGCCACCACTGGGGGATCTTTTGGCCCTCTGGATGTTGCTGTTGAACTACAACTCCCATCATCCTTGACTACAACATCTGCAGGGGCACATCAACCTGGACTTCCAGCTTCCAAAGTTCAAGGGTGATGGGATTTATAGCCCGGCAATGACTGAAGGGTTGTACATTACCCACCCCTGACATACATGAACATACGTAATTGATCCATCTAGCCCAGTATTGCCTAAGCACCAGGTTGTGATTCTCACTATATAAGGAATTATGCCACAGAAAGTCACACAATGAAGGAAAAGCACAAAAGTATCCAGCCTACAAATCAGCTGGATATGTGTTGGATCAGCTGAGGTTTTTTGTTGTGGGAGCAAGATACAAAACATATCATAGCAAGCCCCCACTACCTCACTGAACATCGGGGGAGGGGCCACAGCTCTCAGTGACAAAGCTTTTCGTATGGAAGATTCTAGGTTCAATCCCAGGCATCTCAAGTTCAAACAGATCTTAAGTAGCAAGGATGAAAAGGGCCTGACCTTGGAGAGCTGCTACTAGTTAAAGTAGACAGTACGGGGCGAGATGATCCCAGTATAAGTCACATCACTTTGAGAGTCTCACCTGAGTTTCCCAATAAAGCTTTCTCCTTCCCTGGACAGATCTGTTGGATCAATTGAAATGAGGTAATTCGATGTTTTGCTCTTTTTCCTTTTTCTCCCCGCAAGAAGGAATATCTAGACATATAAACATTTTAAAGAAGGTAAGGAGTGAAGGGAGAGAGAATATTTCAAGAGAGCATAGTAATTATGTATTTTAAAGCAATTTCTCTAGAGCACCACTTCTCACATGGTGGGCCATGCCCTAGTTTGAGATGGGCTTGGCAGTCCCTGGCCTCTGTCTACCTACCCACTCCTTCCTTCAGGAAGGCTGGGCATGTACCCTCGTACAAGCTGGCTTTCTTCTCTGTCCTCTTGCCACTGCAGCTGAACTAGATGAAGAGGAGGAGGAGGCAGCTGAAGAGGGAGAAGCTGAAATAAGGGGAAGGGGGAAAGGAGACAATGGAGGCAAAGGACAGCAAGTGGCCAGATTAGACTCATCAAGCATCCTTACCAATCACACAGCTTCCGCCAGCCTCAGCTGCTGCTTGCTTCTGTTAGCCCAGCCCTGAGGTCATTATGGAGGAGGACAAGCCACGATCCCTTGTCATCTCCTCTTCACTATTGCCTGCTGCTCCTGCAGAATTCGTCATTACTGAAAATTTGTGCTACGGGGGAACGGAAGTAGATGTTCGCATCTGCTGAATCACATGACTGGTGCCACTGGTGATGGAAATGTTAGTAATACTGACGTTGGGGAACATGCTGTTTCTAGTGGTTCCTGAAGCCAGCAGCTGTTGAAAAACCTTCAGGAGGACTGCTCCAGCGGCGGCTGAGGGAAACGGTGAAGAGGACAATGAAGAGAAGATAGTGAGGGATCATGGATCGTCCTGCTCCATGCTAGATGTCAGGCAGGTTGCAGCTACCCTGTTGATGAAAATCCTCCTTGTTCTTCAGCTCAAGGAACTACACAAGCAAAGGCAACTAGCTAGGATTTGGACTAGGATTTGGATCAACAAGGGAAGTGACTCAGTCACGGAGTCCAGGAACTGGTGGAGGCCTCCACCTGTCTACCTGGAGTGGGGGGGATGATAGCAGCTGCTGGTAACCTAGCCTGGAGTGCTCTGACAGCAGGAAGGGCTTCCACATAAAACAATAGCTTGGGCTGTCTTCTTCCTCTCTTCACTTGGCTGGTTGTAGTGTCAATGTTGATGCAAAGCAGTCAGCAGCTTAAGTCCTTTGGGTTTTGTTTCTAAAAAACACCACTCACCCACTTCCTGAAGTTGTCAGCACAATACACTATTCACTAGACTTATTTTAAAAAAACTGAAACTACCTAAAGAACCAAGCCACACAATGGAGAAGAACTGTGGTGGAATTTCCAGTGTTGTGTTAAAACGAACTGATGCAAGGGGTCCACCATTAGGTAGGGTGAGGCGGCTGATCTGGGGTGTCATAGAAGGTAGCATATGGTTGGTTTAATCCATTTTTCGTGTACTTTCACTGCCAGGGAGGGGGAAACGGGTTCTGTAAAGAACACAGAATCTGGGGATCATAAAACCCACACCACCATTTTGTGATTGGCTCTGTCCCCACCAGCTGTCTTTTTGTAACAGCCCTCTCCAGTGGACCCTGGAGGTACAAAGACTGAGAGCCCCTGGTTTAATGCGAACCAAACTAACTTAATAAGTTATGAGAGGTGTGCAATGTATGCCAGCAGCAAAACTTTGAAAACTTGTTACTGCTGCTAACTAGAAATCTATTTTTTTTATTGTTACGATAGGTCTGTGTTAGCATTGTTGGTTGCTATTTATTAACAGGGAATTTGTTATTTGTTTCTTGAAGGATATACAGTGGTACCTCGGGTTAAGAACTTAATTTGTTCTAGAGGTCTGTTCTTAACCTGAAACTGTTCTTAACCTGAGGTACCACTTTAGCTAATAGGGCCTCCTGCTGCTGCCGCTAAGTGATTTATGTCCTCATCCTGAAGCTAAGTTCTTAACCCGAGTTACTATTTCTGGGATAGCAGAGTTTGTAACCTGAAGCGCTTGTAACCTGAAGCGTCTGTAACCCGAGGTACCACTGTAGTCAACCTCTCTATTATTTTTATGAGTGCTAATTTGATGGGTCTCATACAAGTAAACGTCCAGTGAAAATCATGCTAACAGACAAGCTTGCTACTGAGATTCTGAGAAGTGTTGACAAGTATCATGTTCAGTTGATGAATTTATTTCAACTAGTAAATAAGCTCTCTGGACCTTGATTTCTTTCAGTATGTATCATGTGTGTGTGCACTTAAATACAAAGGTGAGTGCTTTTTTGTAATGTTTTATTACTTCTTTTGATCATTAAGATAGCATTTATAAATAGTATTTGGATGGTTGCCCTAGGACTGCAGAACCAGATGGAGGCACACACAGGCACTAGACAAGGCACTGTGAGCCACTGGGAAGCTGTGCCCTCAGTCTCGCAGGGAGATCATGAGGGCATGGAGACCAGCTTGGCCCTATCAGCTGGCTACTGAAGGAGCATTTGCTCCCATGTTTGCTGCCCACTTCCCCCCCCCCCTCTCTCTCTTTTTTAATAATTTTTATTAACCGGCCAATCAAATCAAATTAAATCACATCACATAAATTCCGAATTACAAAGCCGAATTTTAAATTTTGTTGGGGGGACCCATATTTCAAGATCCGAAGGGGGATTCTGATCATCTTCTTGCTACTGCATTAATGTCCAAATCACTCCAAATCAGTCCAAACAGAGTTCGTAATTCTATCCAGTCTTATCTTGCTGTTTCCACATCACATCTTGTTCATATATTTTCTCTTTTTTCTTTATGATCTCTTCTGATAGTCTCTTTAAGCCGATAAACACCAATAATAATCCTGTGTGAATTTTCCGTTCTTCCAATCCTCAAATCGAGATGGTTTCCATATATCATCACCTTCATAGATAACATCGCTCTTTCCATCATTGAGCTCGTAAAACTGTCACTCTTAAGTCCCTCTGAGGAGTTTCACCCACAATATATAAACAGCTCTATTTCTCTCTTTCTCCTCCCAGACTCAAGACCTCCGACAGAACTTCCCAATATGGCGACGGCATTTTTAACTGTGTCATTCCAAAGCTCTTATACATTCCACGCTCTGCTTAAAACATGCTTAAAACTTTCCTTTCTTTCCTTATGTGATTAAACAAGAATCCCCTCCCCTCACGAGTCAGAATTGTCGTTTTAAGGACTTAAGCTGTGGATTTAAGGCTGTGGGGCTGCCCACTTCCCTCTCATTCCCTTTGCCCCCTTTAAAAATTGTGTCCATTAAATTGTGAGCCTTCATGCAGGGACTCTCTTAACTTTCTAATGCATAAATGTTGAGAACAATTTAGGTCCTTTAAAAGCATTACAGAAAACAAAAAAGTAAAAATAAATATACCGTACACTCTGTATGGCTTTAATTCTTACGGGGGCGGGGGGGAGGTTGAACTTTTTTGGTTTTACAATACATCCAATACATTCACTACAACCTTATTTGGTTAAACACAGTACCTTTCTGTTGTCATCCCGCTCTAGGTGCATGTAGTAAGTAGGAAAGAGGCCTCGATCCATTCCCTTCTTATCTCTAGTAATTCGACATTTCACGGTAATGCCACGAGGAGCTGGGCGTAGTACAAACTCCTCCAGGTTTCCCACTTCTCCCAGCTCTGCATCTGTCTGAGAAAGTGCCACGCAGGAAGCACCCATTTCCTGTAAGATAAAACAAGGTCAGGTCAGAGTGCTCCCACAACACACAAATTTAAGGAGAATAAAGGTATATTGTCTAGTATTGGAACGATCAACAAGGCACCTTCCAGAATTTATAATGGTTCAACATGGGAACAGGAGCAGAGGAGGAAAGTGCAAGACTTGCAATAATAACAACTTCAGGAGTAAACATAAAAGCAATAATGATAATGGCATTCAAGATAAAGTAAAGTCTCCAGTTAAGTCCCCTTTTAAAACATGAGGGTAAGGAGTCTGGGAAGACTTCACAAGTTGAATCTGGCAATGTTGGTGCTGATGCAGACTCTAGCAGTCACAAGCTTTCTTTTTTACATTTTTCACTGGGAGAATAGACTGCATACCGTAGCAGACGTCTGGCTGTTTGCAGAAGCAGGCCTCTGAGAGTCTAAACAGGGCGAAGGAGATCCTGACTGTTCCTTGGTTTCTTCTTCCTCAGTGTCTTCCTCATCAAAATTCATACTGCCAGAAATACCTATCAAAATGCCAGAACAAGGAGGTTATTTTATGTTAATGTAGAAGGAACCATATAGCAGATATCTCTCCCGCTATTGTCCCTAAATTTAAATTGCAATAGGTTCATCATATATGAAATAGCAACATGACTAATCCATCCCAAACTTCCCTAATTAATTTGTAACACCTTCCAACTTATTTTTCCAGACAGGCTATGAGTCAGTAACAATTTAACTCCATAATTCTCTAATCATCTATATGCAATATTTTTATTTGCTACACAGTCCACTTCCTCCATAAAATATGAGAAAGATCTTAGGGGTTTTAGTAGACCACAAGTGAAACATCAGTCAACAGCATAACGTGGCAACTAAAAAGATGAATGCAATTTCAGGATGTATCAACAGATCACAAGACAGAATCTTTCTTCTGCTTTGGTCAGTCCTGGCCTCAGAATACCATATCCAGTTCTGAGAGGCCTGGAGACCAAGTTGTGTGGGGGTGGGGAGGAGTCAAGTATGTTTAGTCTGGAAAAGAGACAATTAAGAGGCAATGTGATGGTCATCTTCAAATACTTGAAAGGCTGTCACATACAGTAGATGGAACAAATTTTGCTATTCCAGAATGTTCAAATTACAAATACAGTGGTACCTCGCAAGACGAATGCCTCGTAAGACGAAAAACTCGCAAGACGAAAGAGTTTTTCGTTTTTTGAGTTGCTTCGCAAGACGAATTTCCCTATGGGCTTGCTTCGCAAGACGAAAACGTCTTGCAAGTTTGTTTCCTTTTTCTTAAAACCGTTAATACCCAGGGAATCCGTGCTTCGCAAGACGAAAAAACTCGCAGAACGAATTAATTTCGTCTTGTGAGGTACCACTGTAAGAGGTTTTTACATATGCCTCAGAAAGAACTTACTGATGCTAAAACCCCTTTTTCTAAATTGGCATTTTGAAAAATCGACAGTAAAAAATATTACATTATGAGGCAAACAAACCCACTTACTACCAATCTTTTCCATAATGAGAAAGTAAAATAAGTGTGAGAAAGTGGAGAAGTGGGCTGGGGAGTGTTTTAGAATAAATTCTCAGAATTTGAATACAAAATGGGAACTACTCTGCTGGAGCCATAAACTGAAAGTAAATATAGTAGTCACACATTCATCTTCTCCCTGCCCAACATTCTAACACACTTTCATTGTCAATGAATTGTTTAACCCTTCCATTTCCATCATGGTTCATGCAATTTTTAAAGGAAGTTTTGGTAATTCTGGAAGTTAGGGTATGGAAGGAACCTAAGCATGCAGCAGATATAGGCATCAGCAGCAGAAGAGCAGCCTGAAGGAGATGCTGTGGGGAGAGAAGCAACCGGTCATTGCACGACTGTTCCTTACACTGTAAGTACCCATTGCATTTTGTGTGTAATTTTAAAAACCTTTTGCCTTGCTCCTTAAAACATCTTAGATGTGCATGGATTTATGTATTTGCTTGATACAATATAATTATTTATTTGTTATTATTTATTAAATTTGTTGTTTTTTAAAAATAATTTTTAATTAAATTTTCTTTTACAAACTAATCAGCACAATCCTGTTCTCAAATTTCCAATTTTTGTACTTCCACCAGCTCCTCCACCAATCATCCATATTTTCTATTCATTACGCATTTTCCATGTCTTGTATTGCCAGTTAAAACTATCCTTTCGTCTCAGTTTCTTTTTACAATACATCTTTAACAATCACAAAGCCTCTTTAAAACCGACTAACGTTGTCTGTGCATCACATATGTTTTTCAGATAATCCGTAAACTTTCCCCAGTCCTCGATGAACTTGTGATCCTTTTGATATCTAATTTTCCCAGTCATTTTGTCCAATTCTGCATAATCCATGTTATTATTTATTAAATTTGTACACCACTCTTCACCCAAAGATCACAGGGTGCTTCACAACATAAATAATAAACTCTCACCTCTTTGGGAAAAAAAAGTCATTTGTGCTAAGCCATACCTTGGGCTTAGTGTTCATGAACCAGCTCTTTAGATCAATTTCTTACCTCGTTTCTGCAGAAAGTCTTGCAGATTCACATTGGAAGCTTTATCTATTGTACTTTCCTCAGTCTTTTTTGGCTCACTGTCATCTTCTGTTGAGGATGATCCAAGTGAAATTATCTGGAGTTTAGGCCCCAACTCCTGAATCCCTGGTTTCAGGAAGATAGCTGGACCATCAAAGCCTACAAACCAGAGTGAAATGCATTGTTGAAGCATATGGTGTACAGTTATTTTCTAATTACACAGGTAGTCTAGATGCCATTATGGAAGCATACTGGAGTATTCTGGAAAAATTGTGGTTTGCCAAGTGGTCATTTGTTTAGTCACATCTATGGAGTTCTGCAGCTAAACTCAGAATTTTTCCAGAGGAAGGCAAGAGTTTAGTTGGGCAGCCCATGCCTACAGGGCACACTCAAAAGGATGTGGCTCCTATCCTGCCAACCACTTCAGAAGGACAGCAGCAAGAGGAAGCAGCAGTAGAGCAAGAGCAGGATGACAGGACCTGCAGCGGGCAAGGAGGGTGGGTTGGGCAACTGCATGCACTATCACTTTAAAGAACCACAGTGATGTGTAAGCAGCCCTTTGTGTATGTGTGGCCTCTGCACAACCCTACATATGGGTGGAATGACAGGCTGAGTAACCAGGGAAGTGAGAAAGGTGCTCCAAAAGGCCACAGAGCTCATTGCAACCTATCTGAAACAGGTCTCCGCCTAAGCTTAAACATCAACCCTATAGTGCTGAGGGCTGCAATCAGATAGTGATGCAGCAAGAGTTCTGCCCAGAGAATTCCCTGAGAAAAGAAGGATATTGACAAGCTGGAACATGTGCAGAGGCAGGCAAACAAGATGATCAAGGGTCTGGAAACGAAGCCTTATGAGGAACAGCTGAAGGAGCTGGGTATATTTAGTCTGGAACAGAGGAGACTGAAAGGAGATATGTTAGCCATCTTCAAATATCTCAAGGCCTGTCACATGAAAGAGAGATAAAGCTTGCTCCGGAGGGTAGGACCCAAAGCAATGGATTCATGTTACAAGAAGGGAGATTCCGACTAAACATTAGGAAGAACTTTCTGACAGTAAGAACTGTTCAATAGACTACAGTGGTGCCTCGCAAGACGAAAAGAATCCGTTCCACGAGTCTCTTCGTCTTGCGGTTTTTTCGTCTTGTGAAGCAAGCCCATTAGCGGCTTAGTGCTATTAGCGGCTTAGCGGGCTTAGCGGATCAGCTGATAAGCGACTTAGCGGATCAGCTGTTAAGCGACTTAGCGGATCAGCTGTTAAGCGGCTTAGCGGATCAGCTGTTAAGCCGCTTAGCGGATCAGCTGATAAGCGGCTTAGCGGATCAGCTGATAAGCGGCTTAGCGGATCAGCGGCTTAGCGGCTTGGGGAAAAGGGGGGGGGAGGAAAGAAACCCGGCAGGAACTCGCAAGACATTTTCGTCTTGCGAAGCAAGCCCATAGGAAATTCGTTTTGCGAAGCACCTCCAAAACGGAAAACCCTTTCTTCTAGCGAGTTTTCCGTCTTGCGAGGCATTCGTCTTGCGGGGCACCACTGTATCTTGGAAGGTGGTGGACTCTACTTTTTTATATAATATAAATTTTATTCAACTTTCCATTTTTTCCAATATTACATCATAACAATTATTATTATTCACAATTTCAAAATTTCCCCATTCCCCCTGGACTCCCCTCAACCTCCTTCTCTGGTTTATTTCACAGTAAGTTCATTTCACTGGAAGTTTTTTAATAGAGCTTGGATCGCCATCTGCCAGGGATTCTTTAGCTGTGATTCCTGCATTGTGGAGGATTGCAGTAGATGACTCTTGCGGGTCCCTTCCAACTCTACAATTCTGTGATTCTGAGTTTGTTGTCTCAAACAGGTTTCAGAAGTGCTGTTCTATTCATGGTTGTTGTTGTTTTCTTAAAATGTAAATTTATTTTAAGAGGATATCATCTATTCTGTAATCTTTACATTGAGCTATTTGTCTCTCTGTGAAAATCATGCACATTGATAAAACCATCAAATCTGAAATATACGTAGATAGGCAGTTGCAATGAAAATCTAACACAGCCACATTTTACTTCAAAAGTGGAAACTCCCAGTAACTGGGGGGGGGGGGGGTGGTATAAAAAAAGTTGAAAGGGAAAATCAAGTGGGTCAAATCTCTCTGGGAAACTTGGAGGTTATTCAAAAGCACACAATAGTTCCTCAGTTAGATTTACTATATACTATCACCCCATAATATTGTTCTCTGAGCTTGCACTCAAGAATACTGCAGTTTTATATTATTGTTTTTACACTGCACGGTTTTGCTCTAAGATTCTTGTATACTGTATGCTTTTTTATTGTTGGTCTATTGACTGTACTAAATATACATCCCTCTTTGTTTCCCCTAGTCCAGATGGCCACTTAGCTCTACCACCATGGTGACAAAAGAAGAATACAATTACAAATGTTTTAAGTACCTTCAACGTCACTGAACCCTGCCCACCAACAACATAAATATTTCTTACTTGCCCTGCTTTTCAGAGGTTACTGTATCCTGTCATACCTTCCCTGTTGGAGCACTGGAATCTCCAAAAGGAAACCATGTTGTTAGAATGCATAATCACCTAAAGTTACGGCAACTGATCTTGCCCAGATAGTCCTCTAACAAACAGAACTCAAGCTATCCAAAGTACACAACCACCTACATTTGTGAACCAATGACTTCTCAAGCAATGACTGGATAAGAGCGATCCATATGCTGTGTTATAAAATATAAACTATATTTAATAGCTTCGGCCCAATATACCTGAAGGAGCGTCTCCACCCCCATCATTCAGCCTGGACACTGAGGTCCAGCTACAAAGGTCTTCTAGCAGTTCCCGCACTGCAAGAAGTGAGGTTACAGAGAACCAGGCAGAGGGCCTTCTAGGTGGTGGTGCCTGCCCTGTGGAACCCCCTCCCATCAGATGTCAAAGAGATAAATAACTATACAACTTTTAGAAGACATCTGAAGGCAGCCCTGTTTAGGGAAGTTTTTAATGTTTGATGTTTTATTCTGTTTAATATTCTGTTGGGACCCGCCCTGAGTGGCTGGGGAAACCCAGCCAGATGGGTGGGGTATAAATAAATTATTGTTATTATTATTATTATTATTATTATTATTATTATTATTATTATTTATTTTCCCCTCCCTAAATATCACCTTGCCCTACAGTGTAGATAACTTGCCTATATATGTCTCTTACCTGACTACACTCATAACCATGTGTCCAGTGTGATGTCCATGATGCACACTGGTACGATCTACTATATGTTCCTCTACCCCCTTCTGTTGTCTTGTCTGTCAATAGAGAAGCATTATCTATAGCACATAAGTAGTAAGGGGAAGAAGAATCATCCATCAACTGTTATCACATTTGTATACTTTGATTACAAAAATTATTGATTCTACATTCAATTATTCTATGGAAAACATGGACACAACAGCAAATAATGGCTGGTGTTTGTATAACCTAATTTCATCCATACTGTTTGAAGTAATAAAAAAAATTGACACAGAACACTAATGTTGATGCACCATTTTGAATGCTTTTTAAACAGAATACTGTGGTACCTTGGTTTAAGAACAGCTTAGTTTATGAACAACTTGGATTAAGAACACTGCAAACCCAGAAGTAGGTGTTTTGGTTTGTGAACTTTGCCTTGGAATAAGAACATGTTCCGCTTCCTGATGAGTGTGTTCCATTTGTAAATTGAGTCCCCCGCTGCTATGGGAAAGCGCGCCTTGGTTTAAGAACGGATTCCTGGAACGGATTAAGTTTGTAAACCAAGATACCACTGTATACAATTGGAATTCCTCACATAACACCTGCTGTAAACTCCAGGGAGAGTTGCATTTTGTATAGCAGCTTAGTTTGTTTCAACATGTCTGTTTCAACCGTGACAAAGTTAGCTATACATTTTGCTACAGTATTGACAAGCACATCTGTAAATACAGTACTTAATATTTTAGAGTGCCAACTTCTCATGAATTTGATAGTGCTTATTTCAGGGGATTACTGAAAGTAAAAGAACGTTTAATAATTACAAAGACTTCACTTACCATGGAGGTGAACATCACTGCAAACAGGCACATGGGGTCCCACTAAAGGGCTCTGCTCCTCAGACCCTTTGAGCTTCACCTTATGCAACTTTGCTTCTGGATTTGGCTGCACCATCAAGGGTTCAAGACGCTTCTTCCTCTGTTTCTTTTCCAGAAGAGCTCTCTGTCAAGGAATACGCTCATTTATTAGCCTCAGCAATAGATCTTAGGAATTCCTGCAACGTTATATGTAATGCCCAATGCGGTACTTTAAAGTACTTTTGACTAATCATACAAGTTTAAACAAACAAATTTCATCTGGGGCTATAAATTATTTAATTTACAAAGAGCCATATAATAAAGTCTTTTGACTAATGATACAAGTTTAAACAAACATTTTACTCTACCTTACCCTGCTCAAATTATCTGAATTTACAAAAATAAAGAACATGGTGTAACTAGATGAGCTTGTTGCAAGATCCAAATTCATGAGATAATCAATTACTCATTTTCACTACTACAATACCTGTCAGGTACTGCCTTGTGGTTTTGATTACCTGGTTCTCCAGTTTCAGCTGACGAAGTTTCAAAGCTTCATCCTCAAAGCCACTGAGAAAGATGAGAAATGAAGTATTAGCACTTCTGTTCATGCAGTAATGTGGTTGTAACAAATAGTTCAGGAAAGAGAGTCAAAATCTGTCAACATATGCAGCATATATATCAGATTTTTGACTGATTAATTATATTTCTAAGTCCACCCTTCATCAGCGTTTGAGCACCAGCAGTAAAAATTAAATACTGTACTGTAATTAGTGTGCAAACCTCAACAGTATTAGATCAAATTTCATCTTAGCCACAAACTTTCTTAAGCCATTTTCCTTCTGCTCACCCAACCTCACATTCAATATGGAGATGACACTAACATACCCTATAAGATTGCAAAGCACGTGCTTAAAAATGATAAGAATTATTCTTATTCTTTTGAAGTTTCCCCAGAAACAAGCACAAACATACTAATGCAAGTGTAGGATGAACAACCCAAGTTTTTGTTCTAGTATCTAAGACCTAATGGTTTCACCATTATGCACAACTTTTGAAATTCTGATTTTCATTGAAGCTTTTACATAACACATAGAACAGAACAAACAATACAAACAGGGCACAGCAATACCATACTTGCATGGCAAATAAATATACTACAGCCAAATAATACTATCTCTGGTGAGTTGTTTAAATTCTAGAACTGAGTGACCACCACCTGTGTTTACACAAGAAAGCATCCAAATTATATCAAATTTACTGCTTTCAGCAACCCCCTAAGCACTCAATTTCTGTCAACATAAAGCAGTGCCCCCAAACCCTAAGTCACAGAGCTCCCCCAGGAAAACACAGTGGTCAATGGTTTCAAAAGCCACAGGAAAGCATGCAGAACGGTCACACTCCCCCATTCCATTCCCAACAAAAGTTTCAGTGCCATGACCACACCTGAAGACAGACTGAAACTTCTCTAATCACTTTCCTATAAGCATGCCTGCAGCCTGCATGCCACCAGCCTTGTCAGCACCTTTCCCAAGAAAATGATATTTGCAACTTGGTGACAGTTGTTCAGCACTTCTGGGTCGACGGAGGGCTGCTTGAGGAGAAGGCACATCCCTGCCTCCTTCAAGGCACCTCCCCCATGATACATTAATCACTTCCTGGATCCATCCAGTCATTCCCTCTCAGCTAGATCCAAAGGAGGACGGGGAATGAGCAACCAGCCAACAAGCCAAACTCCTTCCATCAGCTTATGCACATCCTGAGGCCATAACAACCAAAACAGATCCATTACAGCTGCACTAGAATTTGCTCTGGACATCTATTAGAACAAGTCTAACTGTGGCATCTAAATTCTGTCTGATCTGTGGGATTCTAGCCTTGAAATGCCTGGCAAAACTGTCACAGCATGCCTTTGAGAGTGCAAAAGCCCATTCACTACAGAAAACAGTATTGCTATCACCACATGTATGGGAGAAAATGAGCCAAAAAGAGGTACACTGTTAGGTCAATGGTTAAAGCTGCTCCCAGGCAGCAACAACCAAAAAGAATCTAGCCTGATCCCACATTTATATTTCTATCCTGAATTCTGGTGTTTGATCCCATCCAGGCACAGCAGAATGTTGGAAACTGGGATTATACAAAGAGAAAATTAGGGCCAGGGCCAGGCTACCCATTAGGCAAAGCGAGGCCTCTGGCAGCAAGACCTTCAGGGCAGCAGATCACAATGTAGATCTTTATTCCTCCGTGTTCCTAATGTGAATTAGTAGGGGAGCACCCTTTTGTGTTTCACCTCAAATGCCAAAATGTATTGGGCCAGCCCTGGCATGGGTGTAGCCAGGAGGGTGCAGGGGGGCAGTTACACCCCCCCCCAAATCAAGCAAATAAATATAGTTAACTGACCAAATGTGTCACAGATAACTGGGTTCTCCCCCCCCCCAACAATGCCTGCCCCCCTAAAATTAATTCTGGCTACCCCCATGTGTCCACCCCTCGGCTCAAGGGGGGCTGTGAACCCTGCTTGCGCCTCCCCTAACTCCCCCTTGTCCATGCGCCCTTCCTTCTCCTTCTCTTGCCGCACACTTCCCACTCCCTGAATCTGGAAATTCCCCGTGCAATTGATGCAGCTCCCCTGTTCGGATTGTCAAAGAACGGGGGATCTCCGCGCTTCGCTGAAAGAGGGGGAATCGGAGGCTGCGCGGAAGGGGGGACGCTTTGGACTTCCCGAGCGACCAGTTGCGCGCTGAGTTAGTGGCGCACGTTTTCATTTTCGAGGCTTACTTACTTTCGCCCTTAAGAGAGGCTGAAAAAATAAAATAACGCCTCGCGATGTTTACGTACTCTCCCCAAATCCTTATGGGGAACAACCACCCCACCCATTCGGAGACTTCCCCTTAAATCTAACAAATAGGTGCAACAGCCAAAAAGCGGCAGGGGCGCAGTCAGGGCGGGCGGCGCTGAGGCAGCCGGGGGGGGGGTCAAGCCCGGCCCAGGGGGACGGGGGGGTGGGAGCGAGGCCGACGCCTGAGCCGGCGGCCGCCTCCCCTCCGGGATACGTGGCGAGGAGGGCGGCGGGTGGCAGCAAGGGCGGCCGCCTTACCTGGCCCCAGCGCTGGGGCAAATCAGCCCGCTGCCGCTCGCCATCCTGTCATCACCATGGGAACCCCAAGAGGTGAGGCCGCCGCCGCTCCCCAGCAACCGCCCTCCTTCCTTAGCAACCGAGCCCGGCACTGAAGCTTCGCGCCATTGGGCGAGGACTCCGAGTACCGTGCGCTCTCATTGGCAGCCGCGCGAGGGGAGGCGGGCACTGAGGCCGCGCAGGCGCCGTTTCTTTTGAGGGGCCGCTGTGGTGGGAGCGGGAGGCGGGGGGGGGGGTGGCGTTCCGGGGTTTCGTGACAGGCAGCCTGGAGTGGGGCGTCCGCAGTGGTGGCGCTGCTGCTGCTGCTTCCGAACAAAATCCTGCCTTCGGCTGCAAAACGCCCTTCGCTTGCCAGGCTCGGAGGCGCCTCAGTGGTGGCCCCGGGGAGCATTCCGTATTGGCCGTCCCAAGCTTCAGCGCAAATGGTGGACTCCACTGCAGGGCTGCTGTAGCGCAGACCATTTCCTCACACCCGTCTCCCCGCGTGAAGCCAGGGCCAAGCTAGAAAGCTGGACTTCGTGCACGCTCCGACCATTTGCTGTATCTCTGGAGTTCATTAGTCCTAATTCTGATGGCATTTTCCTTCTCGATAAGCCGAGAGGTCCCAGGATGCCGAATATCCCTACACCTTATTCCACATTCTGGAAAGACGTAGTGGTGAATAAGCTGGAAGGGAATAATTTATCGGCACACAGCCCATTAGCCCTCTGTGACACTTTTAAGTCTGATTCAGGCTGTATGTGCTTATTTAAAATGCTTCTAAGTTACCCATTCCTGCAAAAATCTGGAATCCACAGCTCAGGGTCAACAGACCTTGACAGGTTAGAGAACTGGGCCAAAACAAACAAGATGAATTTTAACAGGGAGAAATGTAAAGTATTGCACTTGGGCAAAAAAAAAAAAAAAATGAGAGGCACAAATAGAAGATGGGTGACACCTGGCTTGAGAGCAGTACATGTGAAAAGGATCTAGGAGTCTTGGTTGACCACAAACTTGACATGAGCCAACAGTGTGACGCGGCAGCTAAAAAAGCCAATGCAATTCTGGGCTGCATCAATAGGAGTATAGCATCTAGATCAAGGGAAGTAATAGTGCCACTGTATTCTGCTCTGGTCAGACCTCGCCTGGAGTACTGTGTCCAGTTCTGGGCACCACAGTTCAAGAAGGACACTGACAAACTGGAACGTGTCCAGAGGAGAGCAACCAAAATGGTCAAAGGCCTGGAAACGATGCCTTATGAGGAACGGCTAAGGGAGCAGGGCATGTTTAGCCTGGAGAAGAGGAGGTTAAGGGGTGATATGATAGCCATGTTCAAATATATAAAAGGATGTCGCATAGAGGAGGGAGAAAGGTTGTTTTCTGCTGCTCCAGAGAAGCAGACATGGAGCAATGGATCCAAACTACAAGAAAGAATATTCCACCTAAACATTAGGAAGAACTTCCTGACAGTAAGAGCTGTTCGACAGTGGAATTTGCTGCCAAGGAGTGTGGTGGAGTCTCCTCCTTTGGAGGTCTTTAACCATATGTCAGGAGTGCTCTGATGGTGTTTCCTGCTTGGCAGGGGGTTGGACTCAATAGCCCTTGTGGTCTCTTCCAACTCTATGATTCTATAAGTCCTAGGCTCTGTGGTTTAACCCATAGTGCCACCCGCACCTTAGAGACCAACTAAGTTTGTTATTGGTATGAGCTTTCATGTGCATGCACACTTCTTCAGATACGAAAGCTCATACCAATAAAAAACTTAGTTGGTCTCTAAGGTGCTTCCCAATGCAGTGCATGTGGAAGGCACTGAGCTGTTGCTTCCGGTGGATGTAAGTTATCAATGACTCACCACCATAAAGCAGCATGCTAAACACTTGGCCTGAGGAAATAATTTAGGATTTTGTGATTTAAAGGCCACAAAAATTAAGTTGTAAAGCAAACTGCTTTATGAATAAAATGTTTGTCACTGCATTTTTTAATAACCACACTTATAGGACAATGCTTTTATTAGGGTATTTAAAAAAACACACAAAATAATCACTAAGCGTTGTATGATGTTATAGGGAGTGGTAAATATGTTGGATGGGGTTCCATCTTTTAAGTTCATATTCACTCCTTGCCCGCCCGCCGACTGAATAAATCAAAGGTGCTTGGGCTCCCCCAGCTGTGCAAACCCATGTCCTCCAGAACCGAAAGCTATGTTCTTTTACGCCATACTGTCCCACAGACTAATTTTGCTGAAGGATGAAGCAATTAATCATAAAATAGCTTTTATATAGAAAATCTGCATGAAGCATCCTTCGTGAATATATACAAAGAATGAGATAACCCAAAACATGCCTGTGTCAACTGGTCTAATGAAAAATATAAATAGGCATTCCCCCATGCCCCCCCTCTTTCCAAGAGCAGCAAAGGCACAAAAGCATGAACAAGTAATTCCTTCCAGCACTGCTCTAAGTGAATCGGGGTAATCGAGATCCTACATGAAGCATAATAGAGGCAGTAAAGACTGTACAACACTGCTGGCTGTCTCCATACTGAAGTCATGGCAGAAATCAGTCGTGAAGTCACTGAATACAGAAATAACTCGGTACTGTATTCATTTAAACTAGGGGAGGTACAATAAGGAATGTCTTTCCAGAAACACCAGACCTTTTTGCTTTGATTGATTTATAAAATGCTCCTGTGTGTTATCTTGCACCTTCTCAAATTATTTAAAGTTTATCAAACACAAAAATGTTTTGTTCAATCTATTTTTCCACTCCAGGCTTAGAAGGATTGAAAGCAGTTTTTGACAGAGGCATTGCTGCTTTTGGTGTCCAGCTGTCACTTCTAGGCAAACACGCTTGCATTTTTTAAACTATAAAACCCTGCAAAATCTGTTTGGACTGGATGAACACACCACAAATAGAGATTGATCTTTCAAAACAATTTTAAGCTATTGGCTATCTTCGGCCACAGTAAGCACTGCACTCATTTGTGTCTTCACTAAGACGTCGCTGGTGCTCAGCATTCCTTTTTCTCTGAGGTATTTCATTAAGAGAGATCGACTCCGCCATGTTACCTTAACTCCATATTCGTGCTCAGGAGTGTCCTCGACCAGCACAGATGTAGCCTCAAAGTTATTAGAAATATCCTCACCAACATGATTACTAAATGGGCCAGGAGTAAAGCTATCCATCTGGGGCAGACAATAATTATGGGCCTCAATGGAGGGCTGTTCTGGAGTGCATATCTCTGGTGGGCTGAATGCAACTGGGTCAGGATAAGGAGATAAGGGGCAGGGACAAGGATTTTCCATCCCAGCCCTAGAATTGCTTGTAGGGCTGATGGAAGCTGCAGTAGAAAGAGGTCTTGGCTGGTTACAGCATGTCTCAAAGTCTCCTGCTTGGCCACCAAAGTCCAAAGGGTGTTCTGAAGTCCCCACAGCACAGGATTCTGTTTTTGCATTCTCAAACATTAGTGGAGAAAACTTGTAGGCTGCAGGCCTCCAACGCCTTCCTGCCACCACAGGGATGGCATGGTTGGTATCCTTTATTTTCACGTTTGGGGAACCGTGGCACCACCTCTGGAGACCCAGTGATCTGGCACTCTCAAACTGTGGAATTATCTGAGAAAAATAAGCAATAATAATAAGCTAACACAAGCATCCCTATTTCAAATACCTTAATGTACACTCTTAGTAATATTTGCAATAGTTCTGAAACATAAGTCTGTATTATCCCCATATTACAGTTGAAGGCAGTGTAAGAAATTAGCAAATGATGGATAAATGCTTCATTTATCCCTTTGCTATGCATATTCTAAATCAAGGGTTCCCAAACTTTCTACCCCCAGGGCCCATGTAAGAGGACTAAGAATGGTCACAAAATGGAAGTACAAGAGTGGAGCCATTAATAAATGGGCAGAGATGGAGATTGGCTTATCAGCTCCGATTACAGATACAATTTTCTCATTGATAGCCAATCCCTCTTTGGAAATTGCTAGAAAGGGTTGTGTAAACATTATATTGTATTTATATTCATTTTCTAAATATCCAGATCTCATGCATGTGATTTACAGTAATCCTATGCATATTTTCTCAAAAGTAAGACTCACTGGGTTCAAGAGGTTACATCCAAGTAAATGTGTATGCAATTGTTACCTTATTATTTTATTTATTATTTCTCTCTCATGAAGAGAAGTAAGGCACCAAACTGCCAGAATTGTGAGCAAAATAAGCACCGTAATTCTTTAATAGCTGCAAGCCTCTGCCTTGTTTTCTGTTGGCAATTTCCAGACAGACAGTTACAAAATCAGTGTCCCACAGCACCATAAAATACTCAAACGTTTTTTATGGCATCTGCTTAGTGGTCAAGATCCTACTTCTGATACAAATGTTGAAACAGAGTAAAGTTTGAAATGTTTTATGAACAGAATTCCACGGAAATAACTGTCACCAGGGCTGAAAGAGAATTTGGGGGTAATGAAACAGTTTTAAACTATTTTGTAGGCCAAAATAATCGAAAGCGATAGTTGTACAGGTAAAGAGAGATAAGAATAATTAACAAGAGCTGGGTTTTCCAAGGAAATATGGGCAGGCAAGCTTTAAAAAAATGATAATAATAACTTGTGGACTTAATTTGCAAGGCAAGGGCAGGATAGTGAGCTTTTGAACACAGAGCACAGAAAACAGTGAGGACACCAAGCAAGCGCTGCAATTGTGCATTAACAGTATATTCCCACAATATAAAGGAAAAGACAAGAAGACCATACCCAAGTACTCCCAATCTGATTTACTGGTTTGGTGGGTACACATCTTGGACGGCCCCCTGGATGAAGTGGCGTCCCATAGGGGTACACAAGGCCCTCTTTGGGGGCCTCAGTGAACAAGAGCTCTCCTTTCCATCCTTTGCTTACACGCCTCCTCTTTGGAGGCATCAACAGCTTCGAATAAAATCTTCAGCTTCATGGTGTCCCCCGATGTCAGCGGGGAAAAACTGAATGGCACTCCTTAGAGCAGGACAATCTGCTTCTAGACCTGCAGAGAGAAAAACAGGGCGCTTCTGCCATCAATTGTTTGCTCGAGATCTTCTTGTGTTCTAGCTCAACCACAACGATCTCCACAAAAATGAATTTATTTTTAATATGGTGGACCCCGCTCCCTTCGGTGCCTTCTGACACTCCTGATCATAGCTGTCAACTTTTCCCTTTTCTTGCGAGGAATCCTATTCGGAATAAGGGAATTTCCCTTAAAAAAAGGAAAAAGTTGACAGCTATGCTCCTAATTCTTAACTTTCTTTTAAGAAACTGAGGGGGCCCCCTCTCCAACC
This sequence comes from Podarcis gaigeae, assembly GCF_964106915.1. Classification (NCBI taxonomy): domain Eukaryota; kingdom Metazoa; phylum Chordata; class Lepidosauria; order Squamata; family Lacertidae; genus Podarcis; species Podarcis gaigeae. Next base: position 5,760,093 of record NC_139685.1, read on the forward strand.
CATCTGCTCCCCTTGGTTCCCTGGCAGCCCTGATGATGATGATGATAATAATTTATTTATACCCCACCCATCAGCCACTCTGGGCGGCTTTCAACAAAACACTAAAATACAATAACCTATTAAACATTAAAAGCTTCCCTAAACAGGGCTGCCTTTAGATGTCTTCTAAAAGTTGGGTAGTTATTTTTCTCTTTGACATCTGGTGGGAGGGTGTTCTACAGGGCGGGCGCCACTACCGAGAAGGCCCTCTGTCTGGTTCCCTGTAACCTCACTTCTCACAATGAGGGAACCGCCAGAAGGCCCCGAGTGCTGGATCTCAGTGTCTGGACTGAACGATGGGGGTGGAGACGCTCCTTCAGTTATACTGGACCGAGGCCGTTTAGGGCTTTAAAGGTCAGCACCAACACTTTGAATTGTGCTCAGAAATGTACTGGGAGCCAATGCAGATCTCTCAGGACCGGTGTTATGTGGTCCCGGCAGCCACTCCCAGTCACCAGTCTAGCTGCCGCATTCTGGATTAATTGCAGTTTCCGGGTCACCTTCAAAGGTAGCCCCACATAGAGAGAGCATTGCAGTAGTCCAAGCGGGAGATAACCAGAGCATGCACTACTCTGGCGAGACAATCCGTGGGCAGGTAAGGTCTCAGCCTGCGTACCAGGTGGAGCTGGTAGACAGCTGCCCTGGATACAGAATTGACCTGTGCCTCCATGGACAGCTGTGAGTCCAGAATGACTTCCAGGCTGCGCACCTGGTCCTTCGGGGGCACAGTTGCCCCATTCAGGACCAGGGAGTCCTCCACACCCGCCCGCCCCCTGTCCCCCAAGAATAGTACTTCTGTCTTGTCAGGATTCAACCTCAATCTGTTAGCCACCTCCAGGCACTCACACAGGATCTTCACTGGTTCTGATTTGAAAGAGGTAGAGCTGGCTATCATCTGCATATGGATGGACACCCAGCCCAAACCCCCTGATGATCTCTCCCTCCTTGTTTCATGTGGCCCGCAGCCTCCTTAGAGGCTCCTGCCGCGGCCCCCTCCCCAGGGTCCCCCCCCCCCCCCCGCTTGGACGCGGCGCCGCCAGACGCACCGCGATCTCGGGGGATCCCGCCGCAGCCCCCGCTCCGGAGCGCGGCCCTGTCTCCGCCCCCAGCCCGCCCAGGCCCCGCCCTCGCTCGGGGCACCCTGACGTTGTCCGCTCTTCTTCTGCCCCGATGCCGATTGGTCCCGGCGCGTCACGTGACGCGGACCGAGCTCTCCGGGCGCCAAATTCAAACAACCGGGACGGACGAAGGAAAAGGCGGCGGCGGCGGAGCCGGTCGAAGAGGCCGCGGCCCGAAGAGGCAGGCGGCGCTTGCCAAAGACACGCGCGCGCGCGCCCCGGCAGGAGCCAAGCGCGGGGTCCCCCTCCCGCCCCGGAGCCGAGCGGCGAAGCCCCAGGAGGAGATTCCCGAGCGAGGCGGCGCTGCCGAAGGTGACGTAAGCTCGGCGTCTCAACGGCGCTTTCAGTTAAGGCGCTAGTCCTGCGCGAACTCGCCCCGCGGCCGGGAGGGGCCTCGGCCGGAAGGCCGCGGGGCGAAGGAGCCCCAGAAAGGCCCCCGGGGGGCGCTGCTGCTGCTGGTGCTGCTGCTACTATTACTATTATTATTAATACCACTACTATTATTATATTCATACCCCACCTTCTTCTCTGCTAAAGAGCTGCTGAAAACGTAGAAAAACCAATCAAAATTAGAATTAAAACTAGATACACGTATAAAATCTGTTTAAAACACACCAGTAATTACAATAAAAACTGCACAGCACCAGCCCTTTTATATAAGTATATGGTTTTCCTACAACAACAAAGAGAGAGAAGCTTAATAGTAATTGCTATTGAATCTCCAGCTTTTGCCTGACTCTGTCCCTTGCTTCATCCCCCCCCCCCACACACCTTGGGCAAGGCTGGGAATATGAGGGTGTTTTATGGGCAGCAGCAGTGAGGTGCAATTATTGCTTGTTATTGTTTTTGTCGGTGGCAAGGAAAAAAATGGTATGTAAACAGGAGAATTCCTAGATGTCAAGATCCAGTTTGGGCAAGTACCGTACTCTTTGGTGCAAGAACCCCAGCACAGATTTTAAATCGCAGAATGTGCAGCAAAGCAAGGAAGTATAAGCTGTTAGACCTTTAAAATATGCCTTCTAAATTCCTTCCAAAGTTCCCCTTTTCCCCAGCATAGAAAAAAAATAATGGTTTATTTATAAACTCCAAAGACCAAGTTCATATGCTTTTCCATACAGCAGTCAGAAAATGTTGCATAGGCAGTAAAACCTGATTTAGTTGCAATAGTGGAAGTTCCTAAATTATTGGTATAGGAACACAATAATGGCTTGTAAGATCCATGCAGTCTGAGATGCAAGCAGCCCAAAACCTTTTCACACTTTGAACTTCTCTGGTAGACTGAAGGGGAACAAAGGCTTGATTACTGAGTCCCTCCCAAGGTGAGAAAAGCCTAGTTCAGGGGTCTGCAACCTTTAAGACAAAAAGAGCCACTTGGACCCGTTTCCGAAGAAAAAACAACAACTGGGAGCCGCAAAACCATTGCGACATTTAAAACAAATATAACACTGCATACATTGTTTCTTAGCCCAATGTTATCCTCGTCATTATAAAAATAACTTTTTTGACACTTTTTAATTATTTTTTGTTTGACCCCTCAGAATTACTCCTCCTCATAGAAATAAACGTTATATTAACAAGTTACCTTTTTTTGAGTGTGTGTTCTTCACTCCCCTTCAAAACAGTAGCTGCAAATTGCAAAGCAATAGCAGCAAATCAGCCAGCGGCTGCCTGTTGGGGCGGCAGCCTGTTGCCCGAAGCACAGGGAGCCCTCCGGAGGGCTCCCCGTGCTTCGGGCGAGTGTCTGCAAGCCTTGCGCGCCCGGCAGGAGCTCCCGTCGGGCGCGCGAGGCTTGGGGCGGCAGCCTGCCGCCCGAAGCACGCGGAGCCCTCCGGAGGGCTCCCCGTGCTTCGGGCGAGTGTCTGCAAGCCTTGCGCACCTGGCAGGAGCTCCCGTCGGGCGCGCGAAGCTTGGGGCGGCAACCTGCCGCCCGAAGCACAGGGAGCCCTCCGGAGGGCTCCCCGTGCTTCGGGCGAGTGTCTGCAAGCCTTGCGCGCCCGGCAGGAGCTCCCGTCGGGCGCGCAAGGCTTGGGGCGGCAGCCTGTTGCCCGAAGCACAGGGAGCCCTCCGGAGGGCTCCCCGTGCTTCGGGCGAGTGTCTGCAAGCCTTGCGCGCCCGGCAGGAGCTCCCGTCGGGCGCGCGAGGCTTGGGGCGGCAGCCTGCCGCCCGAAGCACGCGGAGCCCTCCGGAGGGCGAGTGTCTGCAAGCCTTGCGCACCTGGCAGGAGCTCCCGTCGGGCGCGCGAGGCTTGGGGCGGCAGCCTGCCGCCCGAAGCACAGGGAGCCCTCCGGAGGGCTCCCCGTGCTTCGGGCGAGTGTCTGCAAGCCTTGCGCGCCCGGCAGGAGCTCCCGTCGGGCGCGCGAGGCTTGGGGCGGCAGCCTGCTGCCCAAAGCACAGGGAGCCCTCCGGAGGGCTCCCTGTGCTTCGGGCGAGTGTCTGCAAGCCTTGCGCGCCCGGCAGGAGCTCCCGTCGGGCGCGCGAGGCTTGGGGCGGCAGCCTGCCGCCCGAAGCACAGGGAGCCCTCCGGAGGGCTCCCCGTGCTTCGGGCGAGTGTCTGCAAGCCTTGCGCGCCCGGCAGGAGCTCCCGTCGGGCGCGCGAGGCTTGGGGCGGCAGCCTGTTGCCCGAAGCACAGGGAGCCCTCCGGAGGGCTCCCCGTGCTTCGGGCGAGTGTCTGCAAGCCTTGCGCGCCCGGCAGGAGCTCCCATCGGGCGCGCGAGGCTTGGGGCGGCAGCCTGCCGCCCGAAGCACGCGGAGCCCTCCGGAGGGCTCCCCGTGCTTCGGGCGAGTGTCTGCAAGCCTTGCGCACCTGGCAGGAGCTCCCGTCGGGCGCGCGAGGCTTGGGGCGGCAGCCTGCCGCCCGAAGCACAGGGAGCCCTCCGGAGGGCTCCCCGTGCTTCGGGCGAGTGTCTGCAAGCCTTGCGCGCCCGGCAGGAGCTCCCGTCGGGCGCGCGAGGCTTGGGGCGGCAACCTGCCGCCCGAAGCACAGGGAGCCCTCCGGAGGGCTCCCCGTGCTTCGGGCGAGTGTCTGCAAGCCTTGCGCGCCTGGCAGGAGCTCCCGTCGGGCGCGCGAGGCTTGGGGCGGCAGCCTGCCGCCCAAAGCACAGGGAGCCCTCCGGAGGGCTCCCCGTGCTTCGGGCGAGTGTCTGCAAGCCTTGCGCGCCCGGCAGGAGCTCCCGTCGGGCGCGCGAGGCTTGGGGCGGGAACAAAGGAAAATGCGCCTCCTCCCCTCGCCTCCACCCCGGAGCCGCGGCAAAGGCGTTAAAGAGCCGCATGCGGCTCCGGAGCCGCAGGTTGCCGACCCCTGGCCTAGTTGGACAGCTTATTCTGTGGTTTTAACACTTTCATGCATTGATTAGCCTTAAGCATGTTGGTTATATGAGGCTAGTTATCCCACAGTTTTCTTATAAAAGAATGCAAGCATTCTGCAAAGCAGGACTGATGTGCTTCTAATGGACCAGTATTCATGAAGGCAAGAAATGACGACAGCAATTTGTCAAAAAATCACTATGGCAGAGACTACATGGTACACACGCATCAGCTCAACCAGACACCTTCATCTGCCCTAACTGCATCCAAAACATGTCTTTCCCATACTGGTCTAGAGACACACCATGTGCTGTAACTCTCCAATGATTTGACTTCACCTCCAAAAGCACAGTCTTCTATTGTCTCCTGAGACAAATGGATACCAACTAACATTCTCTTAGGCTGGCCAAAAAAAGAAAGAATCAGCATCACTTGTATAATAAGTAGAATAATTTTAAAAGTATTTTCCTTTTCGCTGATCAGCCATGCTGAACTTCTGGGAAGAAGTGCTAAGTCTTGAGCAGTTCTGGAGCTAGTACTAAATAATAAATAAATGCACCTCTTTTGTTGCAATTCTACATACACTTACCTGGAAGTATGTTCTAATGAACTTCAGACAATGATGTATACAGTGGACGCTCGGGTTGCGAACGTGATCCGTGCAGGAGGCACGTTCGCAACCCGCAGCGCCGCGTCTGCACACACGTGCGTTGCGATTTGGCACTTCTGCGCATGCGCAAAGCAAGATTTAGCGCTTCTGTGCATGCACGACCACCGAAACCCAGAAGTAACCCGTTCCAGTACTTCCGGGTTTCGGCGGATCCGTAACCCAAAAAAACGCAAACTGAAGCGTCTGTAACCCAAGATATGACTGTATGATTAATTACATGAATAGGCAACTTTGAATAAACTGTTCATGTGTAAACAAATAGATGGGCAAAGAAGGTCATTACTACCCAGTCCTTTTGCTCAATCATCAATGTCAATTGCAACAAAAGTTTACAAAGTTACCAAGTCCTTCACATGGGGTGATTAAATACCTAAGATTTTTAAGGGGATAAATGTTAGCCATATTTTGAAGACTGCTCATTGTGATGCTGGGAACAGCTTGCGTAGCTCCTATGTGCTGGATGCCAGAGGGAGAGTAATAATAACCTCCATGGAATGTTGGGCATTCCTACTGGTTGGCCTCTGTTAACGGCTACATGGAGACTGTGGAGGGGCAGGTCGGTCACAGAGGACCTTGATGAGATGATTTCATCTTATTTTTGTGCTCCATTTGGTGAGAGAATGTTGTTATTAATTACTCTATCATCAGCCGCTTGCTGAGCTAGCTCCCTTGGGAAATACCTTCCAGTTTAGTTATTAGTTAACATTTGGGCCTCATTACCATGGGGATAGGGACGTGGGTGGCGCTGTGGGTTAAACCACAGAGCCTAGGACTTGCCGATCAGAAGGTGGGCAGTTTGAATCCCCGTGATGGGGTGAGCTCCCGTTGCTTGGTCCCTTCTCCTGCCCACCTAGCAGTTCGAAAGCACCTCAAAGTGCATGTAGACAAATAGGTACTGCTCCGGCGGGAAGGTAAATGGTGTTTCCATGCGCTGCCGTGGTTCGCCAGAAGCGGCTTAGTCATACTGGCCACATGACCCGGAAGCTGTACGCTGGCTCCCTTGGCCAATAAAGCAAGATGAGCGCCGCAACCCCAGAGTCGGCCACAACTGGACCTAATGGTCAGGGGTCCCTTTACCTTTACCATGGAGATAAGACAAATGTATATGTCCCTCTTCTTCTCCATTAAATCTGATCAGTTACTTCTATGTTCACCAGAATAGCCACAAGAGCAAAGATTTCTGATTTCAAGAAACGACAGTTGGATAGATTTTTGAAGAATGGCTGGTGCTTTCTCAAATGGTTGTCCTTCAGCTCAGGAACATGTTTCCCCTTTTCCTCTATTTGTTATTTCAATGTGGGACTTTCCCCGCCAGTTCTTCTGGGGCAGAGGTTTTATCTCATTTCCTTGCAGGATCAGCTTTTTTCCAGGGGAAAAAGTAGTGGCAAAGCCATTGCCAGCTGTTTCCAGTACTTACAGGATGAAATGGGGACAACTCGAATTCTTTTTAGCTGGCATAGCAAAAGTTTTTATCTTACATGAGGCAGGAAGAACAGAGAAGGATTTCTTGATTAGAGTATATTCTGGTGTTGTAATTTGTATGGTGTGACAAAGTATTTTCCTTTCATTCATTATATTCTGAATGCTTTTATGGGTGAATAATGCAAAGACATTCAAGACGCTTGTAACACTTCTTGTTTATTATATACTGCAAAATGAAATTAAGAAATTTATTTTAAAATAAATAAATACCGGGATTGTGAAGGATTTTATCTCGTTTCCTTGCAGGATCAGCTTTTTTCCAGGGAAAAAGTAGTTGCCAGGACATTGCCAGCTGTTTCCAGTACTTACGGGAGGAAATGGGGAAAACCTCAAATAATACACTAGTAAAAATCAATGAAACTCTTAGTCCCGTCTATTTATGGCTTTAAAGGTAATAATAACCAGTGCCTTGCATTGTGCCCAGAATACAAGCAGGAGCCCCCGGTTTAACAGACACTTGCTAACCCATTCCCATCAGAAGGCGGGCTGCTCCATTTGTACTAGTTGAAGCTTCCGAACTATCATTAAGGGTAGCCCTACATTAAGAACATTTCAGTAATCTAGACTCAAAATTATGAAGGCAAGAAAGACTTCAGCTTCTGAATCTGGAAAGAGGCTGGAGCCTTCTCTCCCCATGGTGCAAAAATCAAGGTTTGCCAGCTTCTGTGCTTGCCTCTTCTCAATGGTGAGTGGAGGCTCACCATCAATGAAAGCAGAGCCTACCACACTGGCAGGGTTTGAAATTAGCAGGGCACCAGGCACTTTCGCGCCTAAAAATTATCCATTTGTGAGCACCTCAAAAGCTCTGGGTGACCTTTTCTGCGCCTGGCTGACACTCAAGGATTACTGAAATGTATGTGCTTTGAAGCCTCAAAGCATATGTTAAGGATAGGCAATATGTTAAGGAGTTTAACAATAAAGAGTAGAGTGTTTTGAAAACTGAAGTATGGTACCAGTACTTTTATTGTAAACACCAAATTAAACAAGTATTAACATTTTCTGTTCATACTTGTTTAATTTGTGTGATATTAACAATGTGCCACTTTTGTGAATTGCATATTAGTTCATGCTTAACAAAATAATAAATAAAAAGTGTTGCTGACCCTCCCCAGAAATGGCAACTAGACTTTCTGTTTTGGTGCCCACAATCCAGGTCCCAGGAGCCATTTGGCTCCTAGCTTTTCTATCCCGATTTCTAACACTGCACACTGGGAGTTCATCATGAAAATATTTTAGTTAGTTAATAAGTTAGATATGAGATTGATATCCTACCCCTCAGTATTAGTGCTCGCAGACGTAGAGCAGCTTGAAGAAATATTTTTTTAAAAAAAAATAAAAATAAAACAATTCAGAAACAGTTTAAAATAGTAGAGCAGTAAAATCACATTGGCAATAGGATTAAAATCTTAGTGCTCAAAGACAAAAGTGTCAGGCGCTTGGGTGTAACTGAACCAGCGCTTCCAAGGCCCATCTCCTGCACTTTGCCGCTTGCTTTTCCAGCGGGCAGGCAGGCAGATGAGGCCCTCTAGGCTGGCCAGGAGGAATTTCACTTGATGTACTAGTCCGACAGGGCGGAAAGCAATTCATGCCAGATCAAACAGCACCTTCAAGCTTTGAGTGCCACTCCATCCAGAACAGAATGCCACCCTGCCCAGTCCTTTGACTGTACCTCCATCTTTTCTGAATTCAGCTGCAGTTTATTTGCTCACATCCCATCCAAACTTTTACAGCTAGCAGCACATTTTTAATGGTAATGAGAAAGCCTGATAGCACATTCCCTCCAAGAATAAGGAAATTAAAGTCTTATTCTGAGCTTTAATTTCTTTATTTCCTTAATTTTGCTAAACCTTGCACACAAACCACAAAAGTTACTGGCCCAAATGAAAAGTTAGTTGCTGCCTGACTGTTCGTATCTGGGTTGGTCATTTCTAGCACATTAATGTTCCCAAAGGGAGAGGGGAATCCAGTTCTAAATTCCAGTTTAGAAAACTTTCCTTGCCTGGTCCAGGCAACCCAGTCAATGCATAACAACAGTGGCAAACCATATGCTTTGGGGAAGCCACTAAACAGGGTCTGGGAGGCAGTAGCCTTTGTGATATTCAGAGATGTACTGTTTCTGAAACTTTGAGGTTGCATATGTATCATTAATCAGCTCTTATTTCACATACAGTGGTGCCTCGCAAGACGAAATTAATTCGTTCCACGAGTTTTTTCGTCTTGCGATTTTTTCGTCTTGCGAAGCACGGACTTTGGAAAAGCTTCAAAAATCACCAAAGTCTTCAAAAACCTCAAAAAAGGCTACCACACCACGTGCCATGAGTTGCTCCTCGAAGTGAATGCACGGTTTTAAGAAAAAGGAAACAAACTCGCAAGACAAAGGAAACAAACTTGCAAGACGTTTTCGTCTTGCGAAGCAAGCCCATAGGGAAATTCGTCTTGTGAAGCAACTCAAAAAACGAAAAACCCTTTCGTTTTGTGAGTTTTTCGTCTTCCGAGGCATTCGTCTTGCGAGGTACCACTGTACCTGCATTTACTGTAGAGCACTATTTGATCCTGAGGTAGAGTTGTGCGACGGGACCCACTGGTCCAAGGTGGGGTACAATATTAAAAAATGGATCCTCAAAAACACGTTTGGGTTAAAAGTGGACCCAAGGTTTGAAAAGGTTGAAGATTCCTACTGTAGAACACAATTCATTCATTAAAAAAATATATTGCAGGAAACCTAGCAGCTGATTTCAAGACACTCCCTCGCAATTTGTCACATGTTCTCGTAAGTGGATAGAAATGTTGTTCTTTGTGTTTTTCAGGTTCCTTCATTCTGTCCTCAATGGAGATTGACTGCACAGGTCAAGGATGAAGAGCAGCCCTCACAGGCCCCTGATTCTCAAGAGACGGAAGCTGTCTTTCCCCCATAGCGATGCGGCGAGCACCTTAGCAGGAGATGAGCCCAGTGGCCAGAATGTTGGGTCGCCGAAGCAGGAAGAAGCAAAGCCTAAGGAGCACGGCACAGACAAAACAGAACCTGGAAATCGAGAAGTCCCTGTGGGGGGGATTAAGATAATAGACCACCCGACCTTGTCAGATGCCCAGGTGGTAGCCATTCCAGCTAACACAGATGTCCAAAGTATCATTGATGCTCTAACAGCCAAGGGGAAAGAATCTGGCAGTAATGGGCCTAGCAAATTTATTCTCATCAGTAGCAGCTCTCCTAGAATGGAGAGAAGAGAGTTCAGGAATCTTTTCAAATCCGATGAGGAGCACAGCACTGCCCACAACCAGGCAGAAGAGGAGGAAAAGTACATTGGGCAAAGCTCTGCATTAATGGAAGAGTTGCTGTCTGTGGATGGACGAGAACCGGAAGAAAACAGTATGTAGTTCTTTTTCTTATGAAACATGGGGCAGCCCTCTCATTGCTTGACTGCTGCTAGTTGGTGGGGGGAGGGACAGGGCCTATTGGGGGGGGGAGAGGAAGGGTGGCTTTTAGGCAGTGCATTTTGGGTCTACTCACCAGTATGGAGTACCATCACCTCTTTTGTGCTGGCATCCACAACGCATATATCAAGATGTCAGTACTGGCACCTCTTTTGTAACCCCAAAAGCACTGCTTTTAGGAGAGAGGAGTTGGTGCAAAATACAGTATTCCAAAATGGCAAAGAGGGTGGTGGTGGAAAGTGTACCAGGTATTATCCGTTCCCTTAACTTACCTGTGTGCAGTGCTCTGTCCTGGAGCCCCAGGTTGGTGGGAGTGGAGGGTGGGTGCTTGTGCCCTGGAGTCTTGAAGCAGGGAACCTGTTCTAAGCAGAGAGCCGTTAGCCTGTCCTCACAACAGATTGCTATTCTGTACAAAGTGCTCTTTTTGTGTGCAAAGTGCACTTTCCTCATAGTGTCCCATCTCTAAAGTTGCCGCTTGAGAGTGGCAAGAGTGCAGAGCATGAGGCCAGAGATATATAGCCCCATTCAACGTACCCTGTAATTGGCAATTAAAGTGGAAGTGTCTTTATGTGCGAGTAATATGAAAATGAGGGACGCGGGTGGCGCTGTGGGTTAAACCACAGAGCCTAGGACTTGCAGATCAGAAGGTCGGCGGTTCGAATCCCCGCAATGGGGTGAGCTCCCGTTGCTCGGTCCCTGCTCCTGCCAACCTAGCAGTTCGAAAGCACTTCAAAGTGCAAGTAGACAAATAGGTACCGCTCCGGCGGGAAGGTTAACGGTGTTTCTGTGTGCTGTTCGGTTCGCCAGAAGCGGCTTAGACATGCTCGCCACATGACCAAAAGCTGTACGCCAGTTCCCTTGGCCATTAAAGCGAGATGAGTGCCGCAACCCCAGAGTTGTCCACAACTGGACCTAATGGTCAGGGGTCCCTTTAACTTTTAATATGAAAATGATAGCAGGCTGTGACCGGATGGTGCTTTGCACCATGTATGATATTACCGTATTTTTCGCCCTATAGGGCGCACCGGCCCATAGGGCACACCTAGTTTTTTTTTGGGGGGGGGAATAAAGAAAAAAAATTATTTTCCCCCCAGCCCCCAGAATAGGCTGCTATCCACAAGCCTGGGGAGACCGGCGCGACCTCCCGCCGGTCTCCCCAGGCTTGCGGATATCTGCCCGGGGCACGCTGTGCAGTGCGCCCCAGGCTTCGGGATGCAGGCTGCTATTCTCAAGCCTAGGGAGCCCAGCGGAAAGTCGCGCCGGGCTCCCAGGCTTGCGGAGCGCTGCCCGAAACCCGGGGTGCGCTCCCCAGGTTTCAGGCTGCAGGCTGCTATCCGCAAGCCTTGGGAGACCGGCGGGAACTCCCGCGGGCTCCCAAGGCTTGCGGATAGCTTCCTGAAGCCTGCATTTGCCCCATAGGATGCACACAGATTTCCCCTTCATTTTTGGAGGGGAAAAAGCCCGTCCAATAGGGCGAAAAATATGGTAATCTGTTGTGACAGCATGGGTAGGAAAGGCAGAGGTACAGGGGAAGCTGTTTCTTACATTTCCCCTCTTGGGGAAATGGATTTCCTTGCACCGGGTTCAGAGCAAATTAGTTCCTTTGACAGGGGCATGTCTATGGAACGAGTATAGGAAATGGAGGAGGTCACAATTCTGCTACTTTGAATGTGGTAGGCAGGAAAAATTGTGGTGGAACTAGAACAAATTGTTCCAGGCAAGGGACGAGGCAGCCTTAAGGATAACATAGCAAAAGTGGGGGAGCTTATGGTTTAAATCTGTGGATGTCAGTTTCCAATCTTTAAATTATATATTGTCTTTTACTAAAGATTCATAAAAGACTAGTAAAATCATAGCACCATAGAATTATAGAGTTGGAGGGGACCCCAAGGCTCATCTAGTCCAACCCCTTGCATTCCAGGAATTACAACATATAATAATGGGAATAGAATCTAGCACAGTCAAACGGCTCCATTTTCGAATGTTTCGGCTCCCGAACGCTGAAAACCCGGAAGTAAATGTTCCGGTTTTTGAACGTTTTTTGGAACCCGAATGTCCATCGCAGCTGCTGCTTGAGTACAAGAAGCTCTTGCAACCAGTCGGAAGCTGCATCTCGGTTGTTGAACGTTTCAGAAGTTGAATGGTCTTCCAGAACGGATTATGTTTGACAACCGAGATTGACTGTTCTCCTTCAACAATAATCTCTACATTCTTAAATTTCTGTCTGTCAGACTGTACTTCAAGGCACAGAAGCAGGACCAATAACATGTTGGCAACCATAACTGTGCATGGGACTGAGCAGCGACAGTATGTGAAGCTCTATTTATTTCAAGTGCTGCTGCCCAAACTCCACTGTGGACCTCTTTCTCTACTTAAAACTCTGAACTCTGTCTGCTTAAGGCACAAGCTTGAAGCCTTCTTTTGGGAATCTAGGACTACAGAATGAGAACTTAGAGTTTGTATTTATCTAGGCAGTGCGGAGACAACAAGCAGTGTCTTGGACAACAGTCTGACTAACATTCAGTGGCTGGGCAATATGAGCTCTAGCGGACTGAGCCCTTGCAGTGTGAAAAAAGAAACGGAGAAGGAGAACCAGACCCCCAAGCAGAAAGCTATTAAGGTAAGCAAGGTGTGCAGCCAAAAAAGCCAAGGAAAGAGAAGCCGAGCCAGGTGTCTGTGCACAGGGCCAGACTGCAATTCAGAGACTCCTCTTGTACCTGCGCTCTCATGAGACCAAGCTGCAGAGACCCCTCTCATCTGCTGATTTCCCAGTGTTAGTCTGCACCTTTCTACCCACTGTAGTGAGCCAGGGGAGGGAGGGAAGGAGGTAGACAGAAGGACCAGCAGTGCTTCTAGTGTGGGATAGGCTGCTGTTGACTTTTTATCTTCAGGCACCTCACAATTTAAAGTGCAGGGGAGATCTCTGGATTGGTAACTGCAACCCTGTATGGGCAAGGAGGCTCACTGCAAACTGGCTTAACACTGCAGATATTTATATTTATGGTGCCAAATGTTCCATGATTCTTTCACCTGATAGCAACGGCAGGCTACTTGTTCCCAGCGTATGGGTTGCTTTAATTCATATTTGCATAATGCTATAAATAATAATGGATTGCAATTATTACATTGCAATCCCACCTTGACGTTCACCAGGGAAAGAACAGCTGGTGCAGGGTCATGCGGTGAGCAGCTTTGTTGCTTGGGAGGAATTTAAACCTGACTCATGTCCCACATTCTGTTCACTGCAGCACACTGACTATGTAGTTTCACAAACACAGTAAGGAAACCTGGGTTTTCCTAACGTAAGCCTCAATGTTATGTTTCTGCTAAATTAATAAGAAGGTAAGTCCATTGCCATGCTGCAGTTTGGCTGGCGGCCACAGGTAGGCCTGCGAATTACAGTATTGCAACAGACTTCTGTGAAATACTTTGCTAATGGACCTTGAGAAGAGAAGAGGACTAGGGAGATGCCTGCAGGTGGGCAGCCCAGACAATTTGCAGAACTATTAGAGCAGGCTGAGGCAGCTTCCCTAAAACCGTCCTGTTCTGCCACCACTCTGCACCTCCCTGCTCCTGAGGCAGAAGCGTTGTCTGGGTTAGATGCACAGGAAGAACATGGGTTCACAGTCAGACTGAGCAGGATTCCATCCAAGCCCGCTCCTGATTCAAGCAGGGTTTGTAACCCACTCCTGTTTTATCCCCACCCACCTGTCAAATTTGGCCAAGAGGGCCGATCAAAGTAAAGATCTCACTCATGGATCCAAAAAGGTTTCCTCTCTCTGAGGAGTAGGTGGGGGCTTCACGAGTGGGGATTGGCAAGCAGGGATGCAGCCCCGTGGACTTTAAATATTTGCCCTTTAAAATGGCTAACCCTAACCTATTCAGAGGTTCACTGTTTGGTACATCGCAATCCAGAAGCTCTTCATATAACTAACATTCTACAGGCCCTGCACCCTTCATATTGTCTTCTTGTCAGGCCGAGGAAGGTTCTGCAGCGTCTTCCTCTACTACTTCATGGCAGGAGTCCTTCTCTGAACGTCCCCCCTACTCCTATATGGCCATGATCCAGTTTGCCATCAACAGCACTGAGAAGAAGCGCATGATGCTGAAAGATATCTACACCTGGATTGAGGATCATTTCCCTTATTTCAAGCATGTAGCCAAGCCAGGCTGGAAGGTAACGAATACTGTGACCTGTTAAGCTTGCATGAGGAAAAGCGAGGGGAGAAAGTGCATTATGCAAACAACTATCAGTTTTCTCCCTTCGGGTGCAAATGTTACCAGGGCTATGTGTATTCTGCAGGGGGGGGGGGGAATTTAAATGCTGTGCCAAGAATAGCAGAATCCTGCAACTTACATTAACCATAGAAATTAAGCAGATTAACATAATTCACCTGCTTTTGCATAATTCTGTTTGGCTTGTTTTGAATAGGATTCCCCCCGTTTCTTATGTTCAGTCTGTAGCAGGCTTGGGGGCACCCCAAGCTTTGGAGAAGTACAGTCATAGGTTAGGTTCATGTTGCAGATTTTAGGGTTGTGAACACGGCAAATGCAGAAGCGTTCTGCGCGCTTCGCACATGTGCAGGAGCACTCTATTGCATCATGTGCAGAAGCGGCGTTCTACTTATGGACTTTTTGGGGTGCGAACGGCACCCTGGAACGGATCGTGTCCATTAGTAGAGGTACCACTGTACAAAAAACATTGGGGGGGACTACAGGCAGGGGGGGGAGTTTCTCAGTAGCCATGTAATGCTGACTGTGAGGTCAAGGGGAAGACAAAGGCAGGTAGAACGGAGGGGGGAAGGGGAGCCTTGCCAACTAATGGAAGCACTAAAAAGGAGCAGCCTGCACTGCAGTGTTTTGTTATAGGTCCATATTGTGAATAATTCCTCAAGTGTATTATCATGAGGAGGGGTAAGGAGCTATGCTCTCCTATTCCACACCTGTGCTTCTGAGATTTCTGCAGGTATTATCCTTCAAAGTGGGTGAACATCTTTTCAGCCAGAAATGCTACAAACCTGTGGTTGTGTATTTTTTTCTTGTTTCGTTTTTAAGAAAACTGAGGTTCTCAGGAAGTTTTGCTGTACAATTTATTTCACTTTCTGTGCTTTCTTGATACCTGTGCAGAATTGCAGCACACACACACACACACACAAACATATGCATATAGCTAATGAAACAAGGATGAAAAGCAGTTTGATATGAACAGGCATTGATGTGAACCCTTTGTGAAGTTGCATTATTGCAGAAATTAACAATCTTGAGGAGCCTGGTGTTTTTAGTATGCATGTGAGGTTATATTCACTCATTTATGGTCTCTTGCCATACTGTATATTTACAATGCCTTGCCCTCAAATTCCTGGGGGAGACAATGTAGATACCTGCCATCTGTGTTACGCTGTTCTAAATTACTGTGAAAGCAACTCCATGCAATTGCATGTAAGAAAGGCACACATCAGTGTGCATCACTTGATCATTTAGCATTTGAGGGTCCAGTGGTTTGTGTGAAGCGACTTTACTGAAGCATATTATATGTGCTGCTTGACTTCTGATGGATTGTTCACATTTATATGGAAAACATCCATTTGCACTGCAGCCATGAAGCCATGACTATGTAAGTATTAACTGGCCTTGGGGCCATGGAAGTGAATTCAGAATATGAAATAAACCACAAAACAGCTTACTTAAATTGGCAAGCAAAATCTCCTGGTTCAGACATGCATGCTCATCAGTTCCTGACTGCAAAACCAAGCATCTATTATGTGTTGCCACATAATAATCACCACAAACAGAACCCCTGCATCACCAGATGTTACCTTAACTGAAATAGTTCTCAACTTTACTCAGACTTCTTGTCTGAATAAAGCAAGGAGGGAGAAGCACTGAACGGAAAACAAGGGCTCTTTTAAACTTGGCCCTGCTGCTCAACTGCCTTGTGCAAGAGAGATCAAAGATGCAGAGCCCTCAAATATTTCACAGTACCTTCACATAATGTATTTCACTCCTGGTACCAGTTCCAGATTCAATACAGTAATTTAGAAGCAAAGTTCTAAACGAGCAAAGTTCCATATAAACACAACATCCACCAACTGAATTTAATCTTCTCTGACTGAACAAGCCAACTCAGAGGCTTGCTCTTAAGAAGCCATTCGTCTTAAAGGTACAGTAACAGATATCAGCATTGGGGAGTGTGGGCAAATGGGGCTGCACCATAGGGGAGAGGATAAGGCATGGAAATGGGGGGTGATTGGTACAAGGGAGAGTTGAGAAAAGGAAGGAGGGTGAACGGAAAAGGGGAGTGAAGATGAAAATATGGGAGCAAAGAGGGAGGAATGGGAATGGGAGTGAAGATGAAAGCAGGGGCATGAAATGGTCTGAAGAATAATGGGGTGGTCACTTCAAAATTGAGCAGAAGGCAAAAAGGGTGCTTAGTAGTTACAATGTGTGGGAGGAGCAA
Organism: Podarcis gaigeae; assembly: GCF_964106915.1. NCBI lineage: Eukaryota > Metazoa > Chordata > Lepidosauria > Squamata > Lacertidae > Podarcis > Podarcis gaigeae. The sequence goes on from NC_139685.1 coordinate 5,776,595, forward strand.
GATGCATCAGGTTGCCACGAGGCTGGTTTGTGTGCAAAGGAGCTTGCACAAAGGGAGGAGGAGGAGGAGTCATGGACATGGGGGTAAAGGTGAAAATGGGTGCAAAGTAGGGCTACAGAAGAGAAGTGGCTTGAAAATTAGGTTGGAAAGGTGAAAAGTGATCTCGGCAGTTGCATGGGGCGGGAAGAGGAAGCCCTAGGGGGTTAAAGTGGGGGATATGGCAGGGGCACAGCCCCTGCAGATACAGAGGATTCAAAGCCCAAGGTCTTTGTGAATTATCAAGATTTCATCTGAAGAATCCACTGATAACAAAAAACAGCAAGCATTTCTCCTTTCCCATCCAGAACTCTATAAGGCACAATCTTTCTCTTCATGACATGTTTGTTCGAGAGACATCTGCCAATGGCAAAATCTCATTCTGGACCATTCACCCTGAAGCCAACCGCTATTTGACACTGGACCAAGTGTTCAAAGTGAGTACCTTTCATGCAGAAAAGGAGATTGCCCTACCAATTCCTGATTTCTCAAGCACCTGGCTATTTCCATTCTGAGGAGGCAGGTGAAGACATGCTGGTTCACCTAGGTTTGGTATTAGAAGGGAAATGGATCACTTGAATTCACAGAAAGGAAATTCTTAAGTACTGGTGTGGCTATAAACCTTTTAAAAGGGTTAAGGGATGCTATCTCATTGTCTAGATAAGTGTGGGGAACATATGGCCCTCCAAATGTTGCTGGACTTCAACTCCCATGGCCAACGGTTAGGGATGATGGGAATTGTAGTCCAGGAGTATCCAGAGGGCCACAGGATGTGGAACTAACATACTTTGATTTCAGTAAGCCTTTTGACACAAGTCCTCCATGAAATTCTTGCAGAGAAGCTGGTAAAATTTGGACTGCAGAAGATTATTGTTAGGTGGATTTGTAGCTGGTTGACTGACCGAACCCAAGAGTGCTCACTAATGTTTCCTCATCATCCTGGAAAAAAGTGACAAATGGGGTGCCACAGGGTTCTGTCCTGGGCCTGTTGTTGGGCTCCATCTTTATATACAACTTGGATGAAGGAATTCAAGGGAGGTTTATCAAATTAGCAGATGACACCAAACTGGGAGGGGTAGCTAATGCTGTGGAAGACAGAATCAGGATAACAGATTGGAGAGCTGGGCCAAAAGTAACAACATGAATTTCAATAGGACAAATGAAAGGAAGAACCAGATGCTCAAGTATAAGATTGGGGACAACTGGTTTGCCAGTGGTACATGTGAAAAGGATCCACAAGCTTAACATGACTCAGCAGCACGATGCAGCAGCAAAGAGCTAATGCTGTTCTAGGCTGTATCAACAGAAATCTAGTGTCCAGGTCAAGGGAAGTAAGAGTCCCACTCTATTCTGCCTTGGTCAGACACCACTTGGAATACTGTGTCCAGTTCTGGGCACCACAATTTAAGAAGGATAATGACAAGGTAGAATGCAAGGTAGAATGTGTGCAGGAGAACTATCTGGCAGAGCTGTTTGACAGTGGAACTGACTACCTTGGAAGGTAGTGGACTCCTTTATTGAAGGTTTTTAAACAGCTTGGATGGCCAGCTGTCTGGAATTCTTTAGCTGTGATTCCTGCATTGCAGGATAGGACCCGGTGATCCTTTGGGTCCCATCCAACTCTGCCATGATTCTATGGTCCCCACCTCTAGTCCAGACACATGAAATTCCTGGTTACCATTGAGAAGTCATTTTTAAACATTGGGATGAAAACTGCTCCTAGGAATTAATGGAGTAATCCGATATATTAACATAGTAGTCAACGGGTAGCAGTATGTCTACCCTCAAGCAAAAGGTGTTCATCTGAAAAGTTTGTTTTTCACCAATGTTCAAAAAATGTCAAATCCAGATCGTTACCTTCCATTGCAGTTTGTAAAGGGCTTGGCTGACAGAGAGGCAGCCTGTTAATGCTTCAGGCTGGAGGTTAGGCAGAGGTTTGGATTCCTTCCGTACAAAATATGTCTCAGGTTTCTTCTAAGCCAAATCCACAGCTTATTTGCATACAGAAGCCTTGCACTCCAGTGCCTTGTAGATGCAAATGGGTTGTGTGTATAAAGGTTGGCAAAATTTTAAAAACAACACCCCCCCCCAAGACCCTAAGTAGGGAAGGGAAAGGGCTAATTTTTGCCATCTCTCCATGGATTGCTATGGACAACCCACACTTCTTTCCTTGCTAAGAGAAAGGTGTGTTTGGGGGCAGCAGGTTGCATGAACCTGGAAACCCGCTTTGTGGTTTGGCCTGGTTATTTTAAAAGTTTTTTGTTGAAAAGAGCCTGTTCCTTGTTCTCCCCCAATCTAGCCTCAAACAGGGCTAACCTTCTGATCATTGGAAGCGTTTGGTATTGTACAAAACTTTCAGCATACTTTCTCACTGAGGACTCACAGATTGTTCTGTACTGTCTGCTGTGCCCAAATGTTCCTTTGTTCTCCGGTTTAGCTGACAATTTCCTTTTCATTCCTTTTGTATACTTGGCCACCACCAGCCACTGGATGTGCAGTCACCAGCATCACCCGGGCTCTTGGAATCAGTAAGACCTTCCCTCCTGGTTGGGCTTGGGTTTCTTTCTTCCCTCTTTTGGTGCCTGCAGATGTATAGAGGTTGCTTTACTAGTCAGAGCCGAGATCCTCCTGCAGCTTCCCCTTCTGTGCCTCCTTCAAGCGTGTGGAAAATGCAGGGGCCGCCTTGGCTACCTCCAGTCACGCTACTCAGACCGATGAGTAGATACTTAAGTTTATTCACCACCTTTTAATTTGGGGGAACAAGCAAATATTTGGTCAAATGGTGGGTTTTCAGCACATTAAAACAACAACAACTTGCAAGTGAATTTTTAGATTATTTCTGTTGTAGTGCTTGGTTTAAAGGAGCAAATGAAGCCTCTTAATAAATCTTTCTAGAACACGGTGAGAGAGAGCACAATGGGGGGGGGGTGAGTGGAGGGCAGGCTCATGGCATCATCGCTTGCATCCTGACAGCAGCCAACAATGCTGATAGGACTGAAACTAAAAACTCCTTTCCATGTGATGATAATCTTGCAAATAGCTAGTTTGACTGACTGTGGATCAAGTGACGCTGTCTCTGCTTGCTGCTGCTCCTTTTCTTCTGCCATTGTGCTCAAGCATGTTGAACTTGGGTAGAACGACACACACTGCACAATTAATCTTTTTATCTTTATTTCTTCAGGCAGTGAGAGTTATCAAACTCAGCTCCTTTCTCTCTCCACCCCCCTTCCTGCCTGAAGAACAGCTGTGGAAGGAGTTCTGTTGTGCCACCTCTGTCAGGCTCTATGGGGTTTGTGGGGTGACAGTCAGCAAAGACCAAGGGTGTCTGCTTGCAGCAGGAGGTGACACAGATCGCCCCATAGCTCTGTAGGACTGTGCCAGTTAAATTCCTTATATTAGTTCAGCACTGCCCTCCGGATCCATACAAAGCAGCTGGGCAATTGCAGCTTCTCTAACTTTTGTTTTCTTGTCTCTCTTAATCTAAAACTAATGTAGCAGCAAAAACGGCACATTCCAGATCTACAGAAGAGTATGAGAGGCACTAGCGGTCGTAAAAATGAGCCACAGGCTGCACGTGAGTGTATACTCTACATCTCTACCAATCCCAGGGAAAGTGGCAAAATTCTTCTCCCTAACGAAACCCCAACAGTGGATTTAATGGGAACGGTGACAAGGGCGTTTTCTACACATCTTGGAGGTATTCAGCTGGCGTGCATGTGAGGGCTGGAGGGCTGTAACGGAAAAGGCAAAGCAAGGCAAGAAGCAGAGACCAGCAAAGCAAAGTTCAGGGGGTAAATGTCAGTCCTGCGTAAGGGCCAGGCAGAATTCTTAGCCTGGGGGTGAACCCCTGTGTGAAACTGCAGCCCCGCAAAAGAGCCTCCAGGCACTCAGCAATACCTGGCAGTACCTGCTACATGAGAGCATGTACGCTTACTTGCAGACAGTCTCAGGTTCAATCCTTACTTCTCCACTTAAAGAAGTACAGGGAAAGGCCTCTGTTGCCCGTCAGAGTAGCACTGATCTGGCAGGATCCTGGGTTAACTCTACAGAAGGCAGCTTCATTATTCAAGATCTTTCCAAGCTTCTTCCCCAGCGTCTGTCTGAGTATAATACAAAGTCCACTAACTGGCTAAGGACTGGGACTTTCCGTGTATGTGGAGACACTGAAAATCCCCAGGTTTGAAATAAAAGGTCTATGTACAAGCATAAAGCATGGTGCTAGTGAACTACTTCCTAAGCCACAACCAGCTGTCAGTAGAATACTCACAAGAGTCAGTCTAGTGCTTCCATTCCCAGAAAAGCAGCAAGGAATTACTCTTGTGTGCAGTTTTGAATCGAAGGAGGACACTGATGCAACTGAGATGAAAGCAGAGATTTCCCAGTACAAAACTGGGAAGGCTCTGGTGGCTGATCAATTAAAATTGAGGAAGTATCTTTTATAGATACAGTGGTACCTCGCAAGACGAAATTAATTCGTTCTGCGAGTTTTTTTGTCTTGCAAATTTTTCGTCTTGCGAAGCACAGATTCCATGGGTATTAACGGTTTTAAGAAAAAGGAAACAAACTTGCAAGACGTTTTTGTCTTGCAAAGCAAGCCCATAGGGAAATTCGTCTTGCGAAGCAACTCAAAAAACGAAAAACTCTTTCGTCTTGTGAGTTTTTTGTCTTACGAGGCATTCGTCTTGCGAGGTACCACTGTACTGGGCTAAGACCTCTTTTTTCCTTCCTAGGCCGAAAAATGAAGCCCTTGCTGCCACGTGTCAACTCCTACCTAGTTCCAATTCACTTTCCTTTGAGTCAGTCCGTCATCCTTCAACCTTCTTCAAAGATGCCTCTTCCTGCATCCCAGGCTGCCTCAGAGACCATCCAGAGCAGCAAACCGGTGTGCATTGCTCCAAAGGTCAGACTGTATATCAGTGCCCAACTCCATGCTTGTGCCTGAGAATGAGAATAAATTTGCAGCCTGGCTGTCAGGGCAGGCATTTCCCACTTCCAGAGTGGTTCCCCTCATTCCACATTTGTACTGAGGCCTTGATTTGATAGTGCTGTTTTGTAAAGGATATTGCACTCACTGGGTTTAATCGCCACAATCACCTGAGACATTATCATCATCATCATCAGATAAAATAAAAAAAAGATCCTTCCAGCAGCACCTTAGAGACCAACTAAGTTTGTTATTGGTATGAGTTTTCGTGTGCATGCACACTTCTTCATATATCTTGTTGATGGACTTCCATTTCATGCAGCTCAATGTGGTGCCTTCCATAGTTCTAGTTACAGGTAGATAGCCGTGTTGGTCTGCCATAGTCTATAGCAGACCATCACGACCACCTACCTGTAACTATCATCATCAGATGTATGCGTCACTTATTGTATACTATACATCACATCTTTAAACAACTTACAAATTAATTACCAGTATAAACCAGTAGAAGAAGAGCAAAAAACCAAGTTGTATTTTGTATTCCCATTTTGTATTTTTTCTGTTGTGCACCACCCTGGGATCTTTGGATGAAGGGTGATACAGTGGTACCTCGGGTTACAGATGATATAGGTTACAGACTCTGCTAACCCAGAAATATTACCTCGGGTTAAGAATTTTGCTTCAGGATGAGAACAAAAATTGCGTGGCAGCGGGAGGCCCCATTAGCTAAAGTGGTGCTTCAGGTTAAGAACAGTTTCAGGTTAAGAACAGACCTCTGGAACAAATTAAGTTCTTAACCCGAGGTACCACTGTATACAAATTTAATTAGTAAAGAATAAAAAATGAAAGACATTTACTGCACAACCGTTTGCATTATCTACTCAAAAGGCAGTCCCATTGGGTTCATGGGGCTTACTCCCAAATACGATTAAAAGCTTGAAAGAAAAGCATGAATTTTGGGGCCTAAAGGATTAAAATGGAACCTGTCTGAGGAGGGAGTTCCCCAGTGCTCTGAACAGGATTCAGAGAGCTTGAAATAAGGAGCTGACCAGCCTCCAGTTACCAGCTGCCCACGAGGGCTACTTGGATGTAAAAGGCAGCATTTCTTTCACAGCTGATCCTGTTGAAGGTGTCTGCTTGTGTAGCCTAAGGACAGGGAAGCTTTGACCCTCCAGATGTTATTGGACCTTTTGGCTATACCTGCCTCTGGCATGTGGTCCCCCAAGTACTGGAGTCTTTCGGGGGATGAGAGTGACACTGCTCCCCAATACTAAGAGAGAGGGAGAGCAACCTCTTGTTTTGCCCTCATCTTCATATGTCAATTGCCAGGAAGAGATTTCTCCTCACAGTGAACATTTGTGGAAAGCTCGTTACAAATGGCTAATTGATATTAAGCAGAGCACCCATCAAGACACACATACACGCACATCTGTATCTTAATGTAATGTGCTTAACTTTTCTGTTACTTCCTTGTTTTGTGAGGGTTTTTTTATCAATATCTTGCTGTCAAATATACTTTACTGTCTCTCATTCTGTCTTCCTATTGCAGGTGTTGCCGTCCAGTGAAGAGCCAACCCTGCTCCCAGCTCCTATCTCCATCAAGGAGGAGACTTGTGATGGAGAGTTATCTCCATTTACACCCCAGCAGTCCATAAAGCAGGACGCCTGTTGGATCAGCAAAGAATCATTCTCCGCAGCCCTGCATATAAAAGAGGAGAGTGACAGCTTTCATTCCAACACATGGGCCCCTCGGTTTCTCCCCACAGTGTCTACAAAGGTAGAGCCAGCCCAACTGGGTGAACAACCAGACATAGTCCTTCCAGCCCCACCTGCAAAGCAGAAGAGACCATTTACAGCTCTGAAGTCACCTTCCCGGAGCAAGTTGGACACACTGGTTATAAAGAGACAAGAGAGGCAAGAAATGGGCAGATCCAGAAGGAAACAGCACTTAGCCCTGCCTTCCTCTGAAGAACCAGTCCTCCTCCTGCAACCCTCCAGTAGGTCAGAGTCATGCACGGTGGGAAATGACCCTCCCTTTGCAACGGATACTCATCCTCTGGAAAGTACACCTCCGTTTAGTTGCTCTCAGGGAGAAGTCATTCCTTTTAAATCGGCAATAAAAGAGATGTTCTGCAAGCTGCCCATTTCTTCCATACCTAGTAAAGCCCCCATAACCACCCCGGCACCATTCCTGGCAACTACTGACCCCTGGAGATTGGCACCTTTTGACAAGGAAACTAGTGATCTGCTTTGCAGTCCTGTGAGAACCCCTCCAACCTCATTAATATCCCTTCAGGGGAACCTGGACATCCTGGGACTTGGCAGCACTCCCTTGAGGCCATCGTTATGTGATTCCCCACAGCTGCCACTCCTAAATGCAGAAACCAATGACATGGTCTCTGGGCCCTTGACCAGTTCTCCTGCAACCAGCAAACAGTCGTCCCCAGAGCTTCAAGCCTCTGCTCTTCCTGAAAACCATTCCTTCTTGGAAGGCCTGGTCCTGGACACCATGAATGACAGTTTGAGCAAAATCCTACTAGATGTCAGTTTTCCTGGCCTCGAGGATGACAACTTGGGTACTGATCTCAGTTGGTCACAGTTAATTCCTGAACTGAAATGACCACATTGTTTATAGATTCTGGTTTAGTGCAAACCACCAAGGGACGCAGTTGGTGGGTTGTTTTTTAACTAACTCCCAAGCTGTTATCACATTAGGATGATCCTATCATATAGCTGGTCATAGAATGATCCAGAAGCTGCTTGGAGTCCTAATGGATATTGCTATTGATTGGACAGAGCCAATCCACTGGACAATCAATGACATCTAAGTCTGTTACTTACAAAACATAGTGAAAATCCCTTTTAATAGCCCTCCCATTTGATAGAGCATCTAATGTACATATGTTGGCCTTTGTATATATTTGTATATTTTAGTGCATTTTAAAGTATAAAGATGGTGACTAAATGCAAAAGAAGATGAGATTCTTGTATGTTTAATAACTGCAGAGGGAACATCAGCTGGTTCTGTTTGTAAATAAAAGAGATGCATCTGCCAAAAGTTTTCTGTTACACTACACATTAAATGCAAGTGCTCTGAAATCCTACGTGGCCTTCGGTCACTTATTTCCACTTATGGAAATAACTATAACAAATAACTATTCTTTGTTTTGTGCCTTTAATAGGAACCTAGCATGAAGGAATTTAGCAGCCAAAGCATTTCCCATTTCTATGTCCATATGAAGAGAAAGCTTTAGCTGCACAACTTTTTATTCCAGGCTCCTGTTAAAGGAACAGGAGTAGGGCCGGGGGGGAAATACATTGGCAACCCTATTCAGAATTCATACACCAGCAGATTGAAATATCTCTAATCAATCAGAAAAGGGAGATTTTGATTGCCATAGAGACAACTTATAAATATGCTCGGGTGGGATTTGGAGCCGCTGCGTTTTAAATCTCACTGTCACTGCTGATGTCACTTTTCCTGAAACACCTGGTGCTTAAATGCCCAGCAGAGCAGTGGCGCGGTTTAGATGCTCTAAAATCCTCCCAGTAGGGCAAAAGTAACTTCTAACCTAGCACAGCCACACAGACAGGTACCTCTTCCGAGTACTGATTCGTGCAAACAGGGTTGGAAAAAACATGGCCACTACCAGGTTGGAATGCCTGCCACTGTAGTCAAACCAGGTCAGATGCTGCTTCCTTTATAGGGACATGCTATTCAAAGTTTTAGAATGATTGGCTAAAGTGGGGCTCTCTGTTGTTGGATGGACCCATCTTTCATCAGCCCCAGCAGGGCCAAAAGTGAGGGGTGATGGAGGTCCAGCAACATCTGGAGGGCCAAACCAGATCCAACCCAGGCACCAGTTACCTTCCCAACTTGAGCACTTGATATAACCTTCAGCAATTAGAGAAATGGGGAAGTGCTTCAAAAATTGATCCCGTAATCTTCATTTGGGGAAAGGGAGCACTTTTAAGCAGGAGATTAAACTTCAAACACACATTTTAAAAACTTGTTTCCCTTCTCTTATATCATATAGGTGAAAAGAAAAGAAAGCAATTGTGTGAAAAGTGATTTGTCTTATGCATTGCCTAGCCTTGCCTTAAAAAATAAATGAATCAATAACCCCTGCATAGAAGTACTCAGCCACAGTCTGTGTTTGTGTTTCTTCTAACAACCTATGCAATAAAGCCAGAGTAGAAAGTGTGATTCTGAGCAGTATGTTTCCTTAGCATCTTTCATGAGTCTGCAAGGGGCCAGCATTAGCCTTTGTGAATTGGTGTCCCCATTGATTTTCCTTCCTATGGATTGTTCTCAACAATTCCTATAAGGATTTTAGGATCACCAAGCCATTCATTCAGAAGCAGAAGTTGTTCATCAAGAGCCTGGGATGTTTTCTTAATTTCCTTCTATATGCCACCCTCACCTTCAAACTTTGCCTGAAGTCACAGTTCCTGGCACATGACATCACAACTAGTTGCTGTGGGAATTTATCACGCATGTGTGAGCCAGGAAGCCAGCTTGGAAACATCAAAGCACACAATGGAATAGAACACAGCTGCAGACAGAAGGAAAAGGAGCCCTTAGGAAGAATAAAGGCAAGCAAATCCCCGGCATCTTCTCCAGGGGCAATTGTGATTTTCCCATCTCAATGGCAGCATAGCATAGGGAACATCCGCCCAAGGAGCTCTGAGTTATTTGGTCACATTCAGCATAGACTTAAACTGGCGTATTCCAGACACTCCAACTTCCCAGGCAGACTTAGGAAATAGTAAGTGAAAGAGAGCAAAGAATCTCAAGGTGAACGTTCTCAGCACCCTCACTAAACTACAGTTATTTGGGGGGAAGGCCAATGGTATAAAACCAATCGCAATCACCTGCTCATCTTCCAATATGATTTATCCCATCATCTGCCACCAATTCCCTTCTGCATTCTACACAGATTCAATGTACAATGCATTCTACTGCATTCTACAATTGTACTCGGGGCAACTGGTCAGTTTCCATACGAAAGAATAAATGAACAAATGAGAAATAAAGAATGGCAATAACCATAAATCAGTGGGAGAACAATTCAACCTATTGGGGTATTCTGTAACTGACCTTAAGGTGACCATTCAAAGGAAGATTACAACATGAAACAGCTGAATTTCAATTCAGCAAAAAGTTCAGTGCTGTCACCATAGGAGCTAATATTTGAGGGGGCCAGCCCCCCCCCCCCAGTTGATGTGCATTGCCACAAAAATGGCGTGTGTCTGCTATGTCATGTCACCAATTCTGCAGGGTAGAGCTTACCTGCCTCCTTCCCAATATTTTATTCAAGTTGCCACCCCTGTATGACACGTGAGTTAAATAGAGACAAAGCCTTTCCATCATTTTCACCTCACTGCGCATGTTAATGAGCTGACCAATTCCAGGATAAATCTGCTGTCAATGTTCCTTTTGAATGGTTCTCTGTTAATATAATCATTTCAGTAATGCTGAGTAAATTATCACCAATCTGGTACAGCAAAAGATGTGCTTTTTAGCTCTTTAGATGTGCCTTTTTAGCTATTTAAGCTCTGATTATCACTTAAATGTTTTCTCTCGACTCCTTTATATCCCTCTCAACTGCTGATGACATGGGATTGAAACCAGGAAAGCTATGGCCATAACGAATTGCTTAGTCTTCAAGGTGACACAATACTCGCTTTGATATCTCTCTGGAAATGTTATGTTCCAAGATATACAGGAGTCTCAGGTGGCAGTTCATGTGCCTCTTTTGCTCTGCGTTTCTGCTGTGGGAAGGACAGCGAGTTTGCCACTGTAAGGTATGACAAGCCTCATTATGTGTCCTTGACGGGGCCAAAGTGAAGGAAATGCACATTCCCCAAAGCCTGCTGGGGATCAGAATGGTCAGGAAATGTACAAAATTCAGTCAACATGTGCACATTTTCCAAAGCCTGTTGGAGATTATGCAGTGCTGTAACTACGGGGGTGCTAGCCAGGCTCTTTGCCCCAGGTGAAGCCTCCAGAGGCTTCCCAGCCTGTATGTGTGTGGACTCAATTGCATGTGGGAGGGTGCCAGATTGGATCTTTAACCCTGTGAAATAAAGCCTAGTTTTGCCCTTGGACTATGTATACCGACTGGGAAATTTGCACAAGTCCCTCTTTGTAGAAGAATTAGGTGCACATTTTCCATTATGCCTGGTGAGTGTGCACAGTGGCAGGTAACTCCTCAGCTTCCGTTCCTCTTAATGTCTGCACTATTCCTGCAGCTGCATAATGAGTTAGAGATGTGTTCAAACTTTTCTTCGTCTTTCTCTGTAAGCATTGTAATAGCCTCTTAATTAAACTCTTTTTTAAAAAAATGTAAATATTGTGGATGAGATTATTATCAAATAGCTTGCTTATCTGTGCAACCTTCCTGCTCATTCACAGAATCTCAACTGGAAAATAGACAAGGAGGCAGCTGTTCCCCATTTTATGGGATGCCTTATTCTCGGTTTCTTGGCCTATGCACAGTAAATGATCACACGCACTTCATCTTTGTTGAGGAGAGAGAACACTCACCAGGAGCAGATGCGTTTTGTGACAGCACGAAACAGAGTCATAAAAGAAAAATGCTAGACTCCTGCTCAAAAGAGCTTACAATCTGAATGTTGACTGTTGGGGAGACAGCAAATGAAATGCAGGAAAGGGTAGCAAAGTGTTTTTCTTGTAAAGGATTCTTACATCGTAGATCTCCTTGTTAACTGCAACTGTTGTCTTATATGGTTGCCAAGGATTGAAGGAAGAGAACATGGGACTGGGACATGTGGAAGCAGGATTCCATAGCTAGGACTTTGTTACGATGGGTATTTTACATTTCTTATGCCTTAGGATCTTCAAAAACTGAAGCTGGGTATTGCAGTAGGGCATCATCTTGTAGGCCAATACTGGGGCTTCTGATGTCTCTGAACGCCCTTCTTTCCCCCTGCCTAGGGTTAATCTGAATTCCTGTTCAAGATGACCACATGGAAAGAGAGGCACTTCCTCTGTACAGACAAATATGTGTCATGGCCAGGGTTTTCTCCAAGACCCTACCATAAACTGGCAGTTGAAAGACCACCCCACACAGATGCCAAAATAAGTGTTAGCCACAAAATACGTTGCCCAGTGGAAGAGGATAGCGTATGGCACGTCTGGGGATACCATACATGGCTGGATGTAGGGCGGTTGCCAGCAATCTATCGCCCAAGACCGGATAAGCCTTTTGATAGCAACACATGGCGATGGATCACAGCTCCCAGGAAAGGATTCATGGCTGTGCCGCCAGTCCCACCTCCTTCGCAGTTGGATGGGAACACCTACATTAAGTTCATTGAAGGGGACGCGTTGTTTGTGGATCGGAGACATAAAGAGAGAGTTCTGACCCGAACAAAGAACGAAATGAAACGGTGTGATCAACTCAAACTGAGGAGTGAGTGCCGAGCTCCTCCTCTGGACGTTGAAGGAAATATTATGCCTCCAAAAGGTTTCATTCGGTAAGATATACTCCTCTCCTTAACACTTTGTTCTACCAACTGTTGCAGGTGCCCTTTAGATGAAGCCCCAACCACATGAGAGCAGCTTTTCCTCGACTGGATCCTACCTGGCTAGGTGCTGCGATAATACTATCATATGGGTGGGGGTGACTCTATGGGTCTTTTCCCACATAATTAGGAAGAGGTAAGGTATCCCTCCTCAGGTGGGATAGGCAAAACCACTATCCCTATGGGTAAAGGTAAAGGGACCCCTGACCATTAGGTCCAGTCGTGGCTGACTCTGGGGCTGCGGCACTCATCTCGCTTTACTGGCAGAGGGAATCGGCGTACAGCTTCCGGGTTATGTGGCCAGCATGACTAAGCCGCTTCTGGTGAACCAGAGCAGCGCATGGAAACGCCGTTTACCTTCCCGCCGGAGTGATACCTATTTATCTACTTGCACTTTGACGTGCTTTCGAACTGCTTGGTTGGCAGGAGCAGGGACTGAGAAATGGGAGCTTACCCCGTCACGGGGATTCGAACCACTGACCTTCTGATTGGCAAGTCCTAGGCTCTGTGGTTTAACTCACAGCACCACCCAGATAGGCAAAACCATCAGTTTCAGTTTTTCCCAATCTTAAATTCAATTTGCCACATTTCCACATCAGTTTACAATTTTAAAAAGATTTATTTTTTAAAAATTGTGAGTGATGCTGCCTTGGGCGAGGCAAGATGGTGAGCACAACGGCCACACCAAACTCCTAGGGACCACCAGAACCAACCAAGCTGCCTGGCTGGTCCCCGCGCTGCCATCACCGCCACCATCAAAGGGGAGTCCAAAACGACAAGCAAAGAGGCCACGCGGAGAGTTGAAGAAGAAGAAGAAGAAGAAGAAGAAGAGGAGGAGTTTGGATTTGATATCCTGCCTTTCACTCCCCTTCAGGAGTCTCAAAGCGGCTAACATTCTCCTTTCCCTTCCTCCCCCACAACAAACACTCTGTGAGGTGAGTGGGGCTGAGAGACTTCAGAGAAGTGTGACTGGCCCAAGGTCACCCAGCAGCTGCATGTGGAGGAGCGGAGACGCGAACCTGGTTCCCCAGATTATGAGACTACTGCTCTTAACCACTACACCACACTGGCTAAAAGATTAAAAAAAATTAAAAAATTTAAAAAATTTAAAAAATTAAAAAAATTTTAAAAATTTAAAAAATTCAATGCAAATTTCCATAGCATCCCCCCCCTTTTGTTATAATGATTTCTGACTTAATAGCTCACCCCACCCCCCGTGTGTAGACCCACCCTAGGTAGTTTTGGGCTTCCTTCTTTTTTGAGCTTCAATGCCCATTAGCAAAGTGAAATCATGCACTGTTTATACATTTCAAGTCCTCAAAATCTTCCACATAAGCATTATCATTTATGTTTCTTTCTTCATTATGTGCAGATACAAGCGCCTGCTTCCAAAGAAAAGCCCAGCCTCGCTTTGTGTCCAACTGCGGCCTGTCACACCTCCTTCTAGGGACTGCTGGGATCACCCTTGTCCAAACCTTCAGCCCCATTACCAGGAGGCAGCTGTCAAGTTTGCCCTGAAGAACAGCAGCCCCATCTACCCAGAGGTGGTAGAAAAATACCAGGAACTGGCTCTTTCTGGGAGTAAAATAAGACCATGTACACCTGTCACTGTCACTGAATAAATGGAAGGGGGTGAAGCCTGAAATTCACAGGGCTACTGAAGAGTTATGTTGGAAGTTCAAATCCTGCTATCAGTAAAACAATCTTTCTAAAATCTAAATGGAGGCAAAACAATTGTTTCATAATGATCACCATTGGCCAAAACAGGGGTGTGGGGGCTAATTTTTGTATTATACGTAGTGTCACATGTATGACAATTTACCTGCTAGACAGAACTGTATGTGGGTGTTCAGTGTAATGAGGTTCTGTATCTCAGGTTACAAATTTGATGTCCTGGATAACAAGGGCTGACCTTGAGAAGCTGAGAGCTGATAAAAGATTTCTCACTGCCAGGGTGACATTTTTTCTGTTTTCATGAAGGAGGGTCTCAGAGAAGGAGAGTATCCGTCGGAGGAAGAGGGGAGTTTCCATAGGGCTGGGAAGGTGATTCTACAGAAAGGACTTGTGTTGCCTTTACAAGGGAAAAGAAGCAGAGATAAGCAATGCAAGAGAAACACCACCCAGCCTTAGAATAGAGGGCAACTGTTTTGTGGCTTATAAAAAAAAATAAAAAAAATTAAGAAGCTGTATAAGCAGCAATCAGTTGTTACTGCCAACTTTTGCCTTGCTCTTTGCTGGTGTTCCTGTACATAGAACTGATTAGTGGGTTTACATTTTTCAGCCCAAGGACCACATTACTTTGATGCTAGCCTTCTAGGGCCACCCACACACTCTCTTACACAGAATTCCTAGAATTTCATAGATTTGGGGGGATGTCTTTTTTAGAGAAATGCCTTTTTTGTTTCTCATAGCCACAGCGGAGGCATGGCTATCTGTGATGAGCTCCTGCACATCTCTGTTAACATATGAAGATCTAACTGGTGGGACTTTTTTTTAAAAAAGGCAAAAGACTGCTCATTCCGACAATCCGAATACCGATCCAAACTAGACACATGAACAAACACATCTGTTTCCCCCTGGATCTTTTAAAATTACCTTTATTAAAGTTTTCAGCAGATAAAGTGACTGATGAGAAAGTAACAACAGCAACGGGGACCTTGAGACAAATGTGAAAAAGGCATTTCCTATTACGCTGACTTCAGTCAGCAGCTTCACTTGAAGATTCATGCTGCTACTCCAACCCCTTCATTCAGAGTCCTGGTTCTTAAGAGTGCTTAATTTGCACAAATGAGGGGTAGCAGAATGAGAAGCAGAGCTGTTCACTGTGTGAGTATACGTCATCAGCTCATAAGGTTTCTTGGGAAAAAGGTAGCACCTAGAAGAGGATCTAGCTGTGGGCATGAACTGAGAAGGGCTATTTAGCTACTCCTCTGGAAAGTAGAGTGTCTTGTGAATCAAATCTTTGACTGCAGAAACATCATCTCCAGCTATGAAAGAAAGAGAAAGAGAGATACATACTGATGAGAAGTACTGGACCCTTAGCAAGAATCCGTATGTGACTGGTTCTCCTATCAACATAATAACAATTAAAAAGGAATGTTGGAATTACCTCTTGTAATTCATATTCTGCCCTTCAGAAGTATGGCAGTGGTTTGTGGGAATCTCAGGCTGTATTCACAAGATTATCTTGCATCCAAGAGCTAGCTTTTTTGCAGCCAGCTGATCTAGAATTTATCTTGTGAACAGATTCAACCATTGATCTTTGCTGGACATCCAAATGCATGCTCAATCTATTCACAATATTGGTTCTATGATATGACAGCAAAAGATGGTCACTGTGTGCTCAGTAACAGTCTTGGCATCCATTTCTAAAAGCTTCATGGAAAATTGGTATTTCATAGATTGCTGCCCATGAAATCTGTGCACAGAGGCAACATTCTCTGAATAACCAGATGTTTGGAACAAAAAGCAGGGGAAAGCTATTTCTTCATGCCCTTCTTCATCAATTCCTAGAGGCATCTGGCTCACTGATATCACAAAAAGACTGCTGAGCTCCCAGCAAGGCAATTATTGTGCTCCATTTATTTCAGTTGCAGAGAAATGTTTTTAAGTGTACAGACAACACCTGTCCTCAGTTTAGACGAAAGAGGCGTTCCTGTTTTCAAGGGGACGAAACCTAGGAAGCCTTTTACAGAGTCAGACCAGTAATGTCTGCACTGACTGGCAGCAGCTCTCCAATGCTTCAGATAGTGGCCATTCCCAGTCCTACCTGGAGATGCCAGGGACTGAATTAGGGACATTCTGCGTGCAAAGCATGTTCTACCACAGTGCTATGGCTCTTCTCAAAATCCATGTCCATCTCTAGAACTTCTGAATCTGTACCTACACATAACACTCTGAGCCCAAGGCAGAATGGAGGATAGAGGAAGAGACATGTCTACAACAGATGAAGACAGGGACCAAAATTGGAATGAGGAAGCCTAATTAACCCTAATAGTCATTTTAGGGTGAATAGTGGAATATAACCCATATGTAGATGAATAGTGGAATATAACCCATATGTGAATAGTGGTGAATATGCCTTGGGTGAATAGTGGAATATAACCCATATGTAGATGGCTTAATATTCAACCAGGGAACTAATAATACATTCAGTCTGCTTTGCTAATTTAGCCCACTAAACTGGTTTTGAAAAATACTGAAATGTCTATAAACATCTGTAAACAGCAGGAGGGGGGAAGTTACTAATGCGTGTTTTAAATGCCTTGCATAAATATAATCATAGAATTTTGCAATTTTAGGGTACAATTCTGAATTTGCTGCTTATGGTTCTTTCCCCTTTCTTTCATCTCTTTCTGTCCTATTTATTACAAGGAACACTTTCACCATCTTCAAGTTATATGAGGCTTGGGACATACCCACACCCAGCTGGAGTAGGAGATCTTTGTATTCGGAGTTACTCTCTAGTATCTTCAGCAAACTGGTAGATTCCATTCTCTCCAACTGCACATCCCAATAGATGTAGATCTTTTGGTTGAAACTGACGTACACCAGGCAAGGGCTATTGCAGCCTCCTTTGCAGGCGTAGAGACCTAGAGAAGTGAAAGGAGCCATCAAAGGAGAGGGAACTCCAGAAGCGCATTAGTGAGATGAGGCTCCACCCAGCTAAGATCCAGCACTCTCCAAACCTTAAGATCTCTCTTTACTGAGTCAAACAATTCCCCATAATTCTCATAAGGAGGTTTGTGTGAGATGCAGTGAAGTGCATGTCTAAAAGCACTTCACAGATTTAAACCTCTACAATGCCTTAATATGTTGATTTCCATTAAAGTTAATGATTTAGTTCAGATTTACTACAATTTATTTTAAACCTTGCCACTGCACCACACTCCCTAATCAAGTCTTGAAGAGCAGACAGCAAAATGCCTGTGTTTGATGTGTAGAGTGTTCATAAACTTATTTAGCAGTGTTTCATTATTTGATTATTCTCCTTGTGAGTTGAAGTATCATATTATTTGGTTCCAGTTACAGATAGGTAGCCGTGTTGGTCTGCCATAGTCAAAACAAAAAATTCCTTCCAGTAGCACCTTAAAGACCAACTAAGTTAGTTCTTGGTATGAGCTTTCGTGTGCATGCACACTTCTTCAGATTCTGAAGAATTCAGGTTCTTCAGATTCAGGTTCTGAAGAAGTGTGCATGCACACGAAAGCTCATACCAAGAACTATATTATTTGGTGTCAGTCTGGCTGAAAAATGCCTTGCCAGCAATGTATTCACCTTGGCTCTGGCTTCATGGTAGATCTGCTGGGGATATAGAAGAGCCTTCTGCATACTCTAGCAGATCTAATTTGGAGCATCACTTCTTAAATAATGAAATCCTCTCCATCCCAACTTCCTTTCTTGTAACATGAATCCATTGCTTTGGGCCCTACCCTCTGGAGCACAAGAAAACAAGCTTGCCCATTTTTCATGGGACAGCCCCTTAGATATTTGAAGATGGCTATTCCTATCTCCTCTCAGTCTCCTCTTTTCCAGGCTAAACATGCCCAACTCCCTCAACTGTTCCTCCTTAGGCTTGGTTTCCAGACCCTGGATCATCTTGACTGCCTTCCTCTGCACACCTTCCAGCTTGTCAATAGCCTTCTTAAATTGTGGTGCCCAGAATTGGACACGGTATTCCAGGTGTGGTCTGACCAAGGCAGAATAGAGTGGGACCATTACCTCCCTTGATCTGGACACTACACTTAATTTGATGCAGCCTAGAATAGCATTAGATTTTTTTGCTGCTGTATCACATGGATGACTCTTGTTAAGCTTGTGGTCTACTAAGACCTCTAGATAAATTCCCTTCCTTTCATCTATAGCAGTCTTTCCCAACCTTAGGTCCTGAGACCTTGCTAGACTACAGTTTCTGTCATCCCTGACCCTTGGCCAGGCTAAATGGAGCAGTCTAACAACTACAAGAAGAAAAAGAGTACAAAGGGAAAAGCCTCACAGGACAAATTAGGATGCTCTGCCAGGCCTAATGGGCACATAGATGGAAGTTTGCATCCATCTAGCCCATAACTGTCTATTTTCACTGGCAGTAGCTCTCAAAGGTCATGGAAAGTGTCTTTTCAGTCCTCCTAACTCTGGAGATCCTTTTTAACAAGGAATACGAGAGGCTGAACTAGGGAGAGTGCTGCTGAGCTCCTGTAGTGGGCTCCCCATAGGTATCTGGTTGGCCACTGAGAGAAGCCAGTGCTGGATTAGATAGGCTTTTAGTCTGATCCAAAAGGGCTCTTCTTATGTTCTTATGAAAGCTGGATGTGAAACTCTATCACTGAGCTACGTCTATCTGACTGAAAGTAGAAGAGTCCAGCAGAAAGCTTTTCTCATGAACATACGAAGCTGCCTAATACCGAGTCAGGCTATGGATTCATCTAACCCAGGAATGTCTACTCTACCTTGCAGTGACTCCCCAAAGTCTTAGTGGTTTTTCCAAGTCCTACTACCTGAGACTCCTTCACTGGAGATGATAGGGAATGAAGCTGGGACCTTCTGTAAGAAAAAAGTGCTCTACCAATGAGGTAGGAACACTTTATCACATATGATAATCAGTTATTTCCCACGCCTGTGGATCTGCTGATAGGAAAGCAGCTCACCTGCACAGAAGGCACTCACATTTTCATCTACTTGGAACCTAGCCACAGTGCGGCCGTGGTCTATGATATACGTCTGTCCATCCCAAGCGCAGGCAATCACCTCCTCATGGCCATTTCCCTAAGGGTTCAAAATTTTCTGATTAGCAGAAGTTCCCTGTGGTAGGTAGAAATGCCATCAACCTCTGTGAGCAATGCTCATACATGTTTTCATCTGGCCCCAGCTTGTCACTAACATTAGATAAAGGAGGTTGATGCAACAAGACAAGAAACTAGCCTAATGAATATAGCCAGTCTAGATTCCTGGTTTTTTTTTTATATATTAGGCTTATATACCGCCCTTCATCATAAGATCTCAGGGTTGTTCATGAGATAAAAAAAGATTCCTAAAGGATATAGTGGCCGCAAAACATTATGGGGAGTGGAAATAGAACAGTCAACTTTATAGCTCCCTGGGTCAACACCA
Organism: Podarcis gaigeae; assembly: GCF_964106915.1. Taxonomy (NCBI): domain Eukaryota; kingdom Metazoa; phylum Chordata; class Lepidosauria; order Squamata; family Lacertidae; genus Podarcis; species Podarcis gaigeae. Next base: position 5,796,213 of record NC_139685.1, read on the forward strand.
GATATTCATGCAACCAGCTCTTTTGCTGGCTAAAGTTTACAGGAGCCCAAGGAATGGATTCAGAAGTACACTGTGTTGTTAACAGTGTTAAAACTAAGTAACTCAGCTTGTTCAGTGAGTGTATGAGTCATTCCTTGGAGCTTTATGAAGATGCTCTGAACTTTCTGAAGGAAAAGTGGTACGTAAGAGTCATAAACAAATGAATATAGAATCTCAGTTTAGACATTCGACTTCTCATAAGCCATCAGAATAACAGAAATCTCTGTTTCCTGTAAGCGTTACTTGTTCAGACAAGTTCTCCAGGTACAAGTTGCTAAAATACCTCCTTTCAACCTTCCTTTGCACCATCTTGTTTAGCACAATACAACTGCCTCTGATGCTCATTCACCTAATAACAATCTTGCTTCCCCACCCAATTACTGGGGCATCAGTTCCTTCTCCCCTGAATCTAGCAAGAAAAATGAAGTGGGAGCCAGAAAGCTGGCAGCTGAGTGGGTCCTGTTTGCAACAAATCTCACCTCTGGGGTTAAAATTATGAAATCGGGGAAAATTTAAAAGGGGGAGGGCTTAGATCTAGACATGAGCACAGGGGCACAGGATAGTAAGTCAGAGAGGCCAAAACACCACAAGTCAAAACAAAACTGTCAAAGACACTTGAAGAGAAAGACTATATACATGTGTTTAATGCTAGAAGGCAGTGGAAGACAGGAGTGCCTGGCGTGCTCTGGTCCATGGGGTCACCAAGAGTCGGACACGACTAAACGACTAAACAACAACAATGCTAGAAGCCTCTGAGCCAAGATGGGAGAACTGGGGTGCTTGGTCTTTGGGGACAGCAATGATATAGTGGGCATAAAACAAACCTGGTGGAACAAAGAGAACCAGTGGGACAGAGTTATTTCTCTGGATATAAACTTTATAGGAAAGACATGGAAAGACGTACCAGAGGTGATGTCACTCTGCATGTCAAAGAGGGCATTGAGTCCACAAGCTAGAAATCCCACAACAGGCAGACCCCTCCACAGGTGTGATATTGGGCCCAAAAAATAATTTAATACTGAAGACATTCTGTTGTTGCCCTGATCAAATTGCTCAAGGACATCTTGAGAGGAAGAATGAATGCAAGGAAGCATCCAAAAGAGGAATTGTAGTAATGGATGACTTTCGCTACTCTCACATAGACATATGAGTTCCAGTCATGAAAAAGAGGTACATTTATTAGATACCCTAAGTGATTGTGTCATAGAATCAACCAGAGGTGCAGCAACCCTGAACTTAAATCTTGAGTGGTGCCCAGGAATCTGTGTGAGTTGTAGGTGATGTCAAACAAACTGGGATTAGTAAAGCAAAGGAAGTCAAATCACTACAAAATGTGCAAAATGATTCATGCAGTACAAAAAGATATTAATTTCATAGTACCACTTATGGGCCTCATCTAGTGGTGATGAAGAGGATGGACCAAGTCCCATAGGAGGAAAAGTTGCAGCATTTGGGACTTTTTAGTTTAGAGAAAAGACAAGTAAGAGGTGACATGATAGAGGCTTATAAAATTATGAACAGCAGTAGATAAAGTAGATAAAGTTTTTCTCTCTCATCACACTAGAACCAGTGGACATATAATGAAGTTCAATACTGAAAGATTTAGCATAAATAAAAGAAAGTACTTCTTCACACAGTTCATAGTTAAAGTATGAAACTCTCTCCCACAGGATGCAATGGCTTTAAAAAAGGATTAGACAAATCATGAAGGAGGTCTATCAATGGCTACTAGTCATGATGGAGGCAGTGCTCAGTCCAACAGTCAGAGGCAGCAGTGCTTCTGAATCCCAGTTGCTGGAAACCACAAGAGGGGAGGGTCCTCTTGTGCTCAGGTCCTGCTTGCAGGTGTCCCCCTGTGAGAACAGGGTGTTGGAGCAGAGGGGACATTGACCTAATCAAATAAGCTCTTCCTACATTGGCAGGGGTGGTGGCAATCTCTCCTCCAAAGGAGGTATGCCAATAGTGTGAACCTGGAGAATTGGTCTGACTTTGTACTACTAAAAGCAAATGACCTGGTTATTGCAGGCTAGAACAGAACTCACAGTAACATCCAGTTTTTCTAGAGCAAAAAGTTGGTGGTCAACCTGCACTGACCACAGTAGCTTGTCAGCTCCCTCCATCAGTTTCAGTGTCCCTACAGGGGAAAGAGAAAGTTAAACGAGTTCTAAACTAGAATAAGACAACCATTTTCTTCCATCCCTATGCTGTGCCACAGAGTTTATGTCAGAAACATTATTTTGGGTGCAGCAGATTCCCATTCCGGTGTCTTTCATTATATTTGGCTTGACATGCACTTGATTTCATGTTTAGTACTCTGTGACTGGGGAAGCCTGTTTTGACTTCCTTTTCATAGACAGATTATTACTTAAGTTCAAGCTGTGGGTTGCTCCAGACATTATAAGTGACAGCAATGAGGAAGAGGCATTAAGGTGGTTTGCCTTGGAGATCATTATGATTTACTCAAATGGATTTACTCAAAGTCTCAAATGGATGTTCTCCCCCCCCCCCCCCATACGGCTGGTGGCCTTGTTGGGCCTCTGTCTCTCTCTGAAAAACCTGGGCACCCTCACCCAAAACGCAGAAATCATTCATCTATAAAGGCAAGGAAACAGTTGGGTAAAAGGCTAGAGCACAGGTTGTAGAAGACTTGTGATGCCTTCAACCAATCACAGGTGTTGAGCTCATGACAGAACACCTATTCTATACAAAGTGTACTTCTGCACAATGTCAGCCAGCTTTCCAAAGCGATGAGTGGCCTTTTATAATCTGGCCCAGGTGAGCCTTCAATAGATCACTGTGGCAAATCTGCAATACATTTTTCTGATAAGAACACTCACATCCATTCTGATTTAGATACCACAACTATAGCAGTCTATGAGGGACATGCCTTGGGTCTGCCTCCTTGTGATCTAACAACCCGTGGGGGATGGCGAGCAGATCAGCTAATCATGAGAGAAAGAGGGTGGAATTTAAGTTGAAAGCTGACAGTTAACAGTCTGATAGCGATGGGTAAGGGCTGTCTCAGAGAGGGGAGCCAGGGATTGTCTGTGGGTTAGACAAGGACCTAGGTTAAACTAGGGACTTTCTGTCTGAGCAATTAAGATAGTGGCTATCTGTTAGAGTGAACAGATTGTGAAGTGGCTGTCAGTCAGTTAGGGACTGCCTAGAGAGATAAGGTTCAGTCTACCTGAGGGGAAGATCAGGAGGGGGTGAAGTGTTAAGATAATCATTAAGCATCACTGTTGAGAATGCCCAAGCTACTACTTCTGTGAGTATAAAGAAATGAAGTTCCTCAGTTTCACAGTTGCTTAGACCGCAAGATCTACCTACAGTTGCAACTGCAAGGCCAGCTACGCCTAGCCTGGTCTGAGCTTGATCAAGGGTCAATAAGAAACTGTCCTGTAGCCGAGAAGAAAAATACCTGACTTAAGCATGCTTTGTCCATGCGCTTTCCTAGCCAATAGTGATGTAAGAGATCACACATTTCTGTGGTTTGTGTGTTTGCTACAATTGTATAAGAGTTTTGTGCATCCTTTGCTTAGAAATAAACTTTTCTACCTTTCTACCCTTTGTCCCTCGTCATTGGCCGGGGAGGGACAGCGTTTTGGACTTTTGTTCCTATAACAACACCTGTTATGCCACCTGCGTTTGCCTCTGGCCCCGAGATTACTGATGAGGCAATGCAGCTTTCAGGCTGAAAAAGGTTCCTCACCCCTGACCTAGAATGAGGCAATAATGGTACATAGGCATTGCCTTTTATTTCCAGAGCGTTCTTCAGTTGCCTCAAGACTGTATCCACTCTCTTTCCTTCATCTTCAAGCAGGGTAACTGTGACATGTGAATGATGAAACAATTGAAGCAAATTGACTTCAACCTTCCTTAGTAAAATAGCTGTTATTTCAAAGTAACAGTGAGCCAAGACGACAGTTTTCAAAATGCACACAATAGAATCATTCTAAGCAGTATGGCATGTGCAAGACAGCTTTGACAAAGTAAATTAAAACGCTAAATAGAAATTAAATGCTGTCTTCCAAACTGAGATGTTAAGTTTTTCAGTCTATATACCTTCTAATATTCCTGGATGTGATGGTTGCACTAGAGCATGGGTAGGCAAACTAAGGCCCGGGGGCCGGATCTGGCCCAATCGCCTTCTAAATCCAGCCCACGGATGGTCTGGGAATCAGCATGTTTTCACATGAGTAGAATGTGCGTTTTTATGTAAAATGCATCTCTGGGTTATTTGTGGGGCATAGGAATTTGTTTATTATTATTATTATTATTATTTAAAAAATATAGTCTGGCCCCCCACCAGGTTTAAGGGACAGTGGACCAGCCTCCTGCTGAAAAAGTTTGCTGACCCCTGCACTAGAGGAAATATTTCTAAGGGCTCCTTCAGACAACCTATTTATTTGGCTTTCACTCTGATTTGCTTGCATGAAGCTTATACAGTGGTCAGAATATCTCCAGTCTTTACTGAATGTTTGTTCCAATTTGTTTATGGGGTGCTTGCACAACAATGAGAAATCATTCTGTTTTGTTTGTGGGGTGTTTACATGTCTTCTTATTAATCATTTGTTTATTCCACACTTTCCAATGCATTTCTCCACCACTTGCCTGTTCTTTTTAATGAATTTGTTGCATTAGGGCAACAGAGCCCTTTAACCTACTTTAATTCTGCAAATTAAGATTTCTGGCATGTACTTGAATCTCTCCTGCAAAATAGTGATAATCTGGAAGTACCATAAGTAGTCTCCAGAATTAAAATGTTTTGAAACTGTTTCTGTTTTGGGGTTGATTGCTAATTTGCAGTTTCTTAACCATGAAAGCTATTTCAGCTCAGGTCCCAAATCCTTTGTAGAGACTCCTTTCCAGGAAACCAAGAGGGCTTACCATCCAAGGTGCAGAGTGCAAACAGACCTGAGCCAGCATGCTTCTTGGAAGTCCCTGCAAAGACAGAACCCAAGTTGGGAAAGCAGCAGAGCCAAACCTTCGAGTGCAGCATTTTGTTTCGATTACTGCCTCTCTAAGTGTTTTCATCCCTCAAAATTACAAAGCAGAAAACGTGTGACAGAACTCTTGTATTTTTACTGAGTCAAAAGCCTGGAAAATCCTCCCCTCCACCCCATCTCTGAGGAAACAGGAGCCTCTTTCTACCCACCCTTATGGAAACTAATGGAGGAAGGTGCTCCATTAGTTGTTTAGATTGAGTAAAAGATGTGGTGGAAGCAAAATATTGTAAGTGAAGTGCTCTGAACATTCCAAGAGTGCTATGTAAATTTTAAGACAGCCTCACTACAATCCGTTTTCACCCTGTGACATGCTGACTTCGCTGGGCCAAAGCTGAGAGGAGAAGGAGGACAGCTAGTCACAGGAGGAATGAGGCTGCAACTGTGCAGGGGTTAGAATGAGAATCCAGTAGAACAAAAGTATGTCTGTGTGAGAGCAGGTTTGGATAGAGGAACAGCAGCTGCACAGAAAAGTTCTAGGTGAGCAACCTGCCTTAGGTGCAAAGATGGAACCTAACTAGACCATGCAGCCTTGAACTCTTCTCCACACAAATCCACTCTATTTCCTCATTTTTACCAAGGCCAGAATTTCTTCCACTTACCTCTGCCAATGCTGCCAATGAGGTGAGTGGAAACATTCTTGTTGTGAATTCTACCTGATGTCTGATGGAGAATGACATCCCGAACTGGGGCTTCCCTAGAAGAAAGCAAAGCCTGAAGGGATATCTGGTTGTGATAGCAGTAACATCTTGGAGTCTCTTACTCTTAACTAGATTTGATGTTGTTAAGTGACTCTTGTCAAAATGTGGGTCTCCTGCATATCTGTAAAGGGGTAGTTGGGTAAACAGAAATAACATTTAAAGTGGATGAGTGGCAAGTCTTAGCAGAGACACAGAATTCTTTCCCTGGGTTACAGGCATGATAACCTTCTTTCTACCAAATCCCCAAAATATGTTAGGTTAGCAAACTTTTGTGTTGATGTTCATCTATCACTGAGCTTTGAAAAAGCATTGAGAATAAGCAGCTCCAAGCTTCCCTCTACTTGTTCACTGCATCAGCAGGTGAAGACCCCTAAAACATTATGCCACCTGTTCTGATGCTTATATCTTTGTAAACCCAAGGTACTAATGGAGCTTGTGGATGTAATCTCAAAGTCTCTGTCTATAATCTCTGAGAATTCTTGGAGAACTGGTGGCATCCCTGCAGACTGGAAGCAGGCAAATGTTGTCCCCTTCTTTAAAAAGGGGGGAAAAAGAAGACCCAGATAACTACCAACCAGTCAGCCTGACATTGAGACCAGGAAAGGTCCTAGAACAGATAATTAAACAGTCTGTGAGCACTTAGAAAAGGATGCTGTGATTACTAAGACCCAAAATGGGTTTCTCAAAAACAAGTTATGTCAGATGAATCTCCTTTCTTTTCTTTTTTTTTTGATAGAGTTACAAGCTTGGTGGATCCGAAGAATGCTGTGGATTTAGAGTATCTTGATTTCAGTAAGGCTTTTGACAAAGTCCCCCATGATCTTCTTGCGAAGAAGCTGGTAAAATGTGGTTAGACGAAGTAACTGTTAGGTGGATTTGTAGCTAGTTGACTGACCAAACCCAATGAGTGCTCACAAATGGTTCCTCATCATCCTGGAATGAAAGGAAATTGTTACAGTGGTACCTCAGGTTAAGTTCTTAATTCGTTCCGGAGGTCCGTTCTTAACCTGAAACTGTTCTTAACCTGAAGCACCACTTTAACTAATGGGGCCTCCTGCTGCTGCCACCGCATGATTTCTGTTCTCATCCTGAAGCAAAGTTCTTAACCTGAGGTACTATTTCTAGGTTAGCAGAGTCTGTAACCTGAAGTGTATGTAACCTGAAGCGTATGTAACCCAAGGTACCACTGTATTGTGAATTTCTTATTCCCAGTCTCCTGGAGGACAGCCTCAACACTGGGATGCCTCCTCTCCTCTGACTGGACAGGCAGGGTCACATGTAGATCCTTGTTAGGAGAATTGTCATCTTCCACTCTCCAGACTGGCTGGCCAAGCAGGAATAAAACACCTCCCCGTTCATTGCCATTGCCACAGAAATGCTCCTTCTGGAACCCCACGCTGCCTGGTGTTTCCTGCGAAGATTCACTTGTAACCTCGTGGCTCCATGGAATGAAGATGGACATGAATAATGTTGGAGGCACAGTACCTTGCTCCCTGGGTAACCTCACCTCCCGGTATTCCATAAGGAGATACGGTCCTGTATATGTCTCTCCTGGCGTGGTGGGTGCTGTCAGTAGCTATGCCAGTAATTATGGCCAAGGGATGTCTGTTTGGGCCTAGCATTGCCTGCTATTTTATTCCTTCCGCTTCCAAAATTCTTGCACCCGGGTCCCATGCTTAAATTTAAAACACAGCAATGCAGTGGTGCCTCGCAAGACGAAATTAATCCGTTCCGCGAGTCTCTTCGTCTTGCGGTTTTTTCGTCTTGCGAAGCACCCCTATTAGCGGCTTAGCGGCTATTAGCGGCTTAGAAAAAGGGGGGAAACTTGCAAGACTCGCAAGAAAAAGGGGAGAAACTCGCAAGAAAATGTCTAGCGAAGCAAGCCCATAGGGAAATTCATCTTGCGAAGCACCTCAAAAGACGGAAAGCTCTTTTGTCTAGCGAGTTTTTCGTCTTGCGAGGCATTCGTCTTGCGGGGCACCACTGTTTGGAAAGTTTCTTTAGTTTGGCAAACACTCATAAATAGTGAAACAGGGGAATCCCCACAAGTAGATTTTTCTATCAAACGTCTAACTGACTGAATAATACATAGCCATATAGTCATGATTTTGATGGCAAAAAAATGTTCAGGCTTTGTAACAGAACACTAAATAAACCCAAGGAGGCATTCAGCCAAATAGTTCTGTTAGCTCAAGCATTATTATGTTTTGCGCTACACAACTTCCCGCCCCTCCTCTCTCTGCATGCCTTCCACAATCTGTTCCAGAAAGTTGGGAGGGAATCCAGACATAATTGAGGGGAATTGTGGGGAGAGCAGGGGAGAGGAAGTTCCCCTGTGCAGTCCAAAGTCCATTAGCAAAACTGTTTAGCGGGATGCTGCTCCAAGCCATTTTAATCATGAAACTGTTCCTGAAGCTCCATAATATAAATAGGGATGGTTAGACTGTCTTGCTCTGCCCCACTGGATTCCAGTAGTCTCACCTGCTAGCTGCTGAACTGTCTATCCTCTCTGTCGGAGACTGCTGCTCTGCTTTCCAAGTACACAGTAAGACTGCATAACCACACCCAGGCTGGGACACCATCATCTCAGGAGAACAGTCTGAACCTGGATTTACAGATAGACTATCCACCTATTTTAGCCAAGAGAGAGAAAATGGAACCCAAGTAACTGGTTAAACCACCACTTGCCTTTGCTGAATGAGCTGACTACCATGCATTTAAACATGTCACTGTCTCCCCTATTCCCAAAAAAAGCCACCCCTTAACCCATCTTTCTTCTCCAAGTATCACTCCATTTCCCTTCTTGCTACCTTTCAGCTCCCAACTCCTGTAGCATGCTACTCACACCTGCTCTCTCAACTCTCTCTCCTCCAGTCCTGTCCAGTCTGGTTTCTACTCTCTCCACAGCACTGGACCAAGGAGGTAATGAATGCTTTTCCAAAATAATGGTCCCAAGGTGTCTGAAAGAGGCAGGAGCCCATTCCTTAAGAAACCCTCATTGGATCCTAAAGACTTGAACTACAGGCCAATTGTAAATGGCCCCTTCCTGGGCAAAGGCACTCTTGGATGAAACTGATTTTCAGAAACCTACCTGTCCCTCCAGCAACCACTTTTTGAGTAGCACCAACTGTCCTGTGATATTCTCTGAACTCTCAGATGTGTCTTCCCAGCGAAAGGCTCGCACCACACGGTCTGTATATCCCACCACCAATTCACTCTTTCCATCTCCATCTGCAGAAAGCAAAATACAGCTTAAGGCTTGTGTGTTGGCAGAATGCCGCAATGTGCATAAGTGGATAAGGTGGGTGGGGTGGAAAAAGACAGAGAAAATAAAAAGTGGGAGTGGAAGATGAGATCCTGTTGTTTTCTCCTTTGGTACCTTTTAAAGGGTAGACACCAACAACTCACCAGTAGGTGGATAGCTCTCACTCTGCTGCTGAATACCAACCACTTTCATGAAATCTGCTCCTTAAATCTTACAGGCCTAAACCATAGCATCTTAGCTATCTATGATTTACTCATAAATGAGCTGAATGACAGTTTAAAACACTGGGGAGCCACAGTGGAACTTTTCTAGTTTTAAGGGATGGTTTGATCATGAGTGCAACACTGGGGGGGGGGGGAGCAGCCCTCACTGCCAAGTTCAACTAAAAATAAAATATATTTCCTTAAAAACCCCTAGTACAAGTGCTTAATTTGCATTATTATTTCTGGTGGCTGAGATTTGGTCTTATATTTGTTCTTTCTCTGTCTCAAGCTGCAGAAGAACACTCACGGCTTCAGAAAGACAGAGAAGTTCTTTGGGGGTTTTTCTTCTTCTTCTTCTGCTTCCTCATTGGCTTGTGTCACTTTTCCCACCCACTCACACTGAATTTCCTATGCTCTATGAAGCCCTTGTACTGCATGTTGCCATTGCTCACCAATGTCACTAATCAGCATAACTTTGGTGTTGGCAGGAATGTGCTGCTTGAACCCAAGCTTCTGGTCTTCTGCTGTTGGGAGTTCATGGTGGCCTGAGGCATCAAGGTGCTTGGTGGACGGAGTGAGATCGAAGAGATGAAACCACCCTTCAGCACTCACAGCAACAACCACATTCTGACAGAGAAATGTATGGATAAATAAGAGGTGGTAAGAAAGAGAGGGTAGCATGAGCAATGAGGCAACTGACACTCATACCGATAAGCTCCATGCATTAAAAAAGTATTGGGCAACCCCATAGGCAGTGACGGAGAACAAATTTATTAATGATTTTTAATGACACCCCATAACTGGAGTTCTCTGGACTGCTTACAATAAAAATGTTAAAATGCAATCAAAAAATAAAAAGGCAACATCAAATTAGGCGGCAGAGAAACAGCAAGACCTAATCCTGGACAGGCTTTAAGGTTCAACCTTCCAGGTAACAGTGCTTATTTATGTATTCATTCATAGGCATTAACATACCACTTAATATTTTAAGTATCTCCAAGAAGTGTACAGTCTAAAAATAACAAAAACACAACCTAGAACCAGTAAAACAGCAATATAAAGACACAAAATGAAAACATATAAAACAGTCAATATTAAAGCGGAAAATATTTATTGCATATTTACTATATGCAATTCCCTTCCAATTTTATCAGTGACACAGCATGTATAGAATTTAGTAGTCTCTTGTTTCATAAATCATTTATAATCTGCCCTTAAAAGCACAGGGCTGCTCATCCTGCTCCAACACGCTCAGTCATCCAAAGCTCTCCTGCTCCCGCACTACCACCCCAACCTTTCTTCCTTATGCCTCAAACTGCCTCACCTCTCACTTCCTCCAAGTTCCCCCTCTAACCACTGGAACACCTTCCTCATCCCCATTCCCTACTTCAATTAATTTAACTGACATAATTGCCTTTTCCCCTTTTTCTACCCTGCCTACATTTCTCCCTGCTTTCTGGGCCAACTCCTTTGTGTCTATTTTCTAAATTATAAGACCCTCAAGAAAGGCACTCATCTTCTAAAGTGCCTTGTTATTTATATAATGCCGTATCTGCTGTGGCTGCTCCCAGACCTTGGAAATCCCTCCCTAGAGAAGTTAATTGACTCCCTCCTTGTTGGCCTTCAACCGAAGGCCAACTGAAGACCTTCTTATTCCAACAGCCTTCTGAGAACTGTTGTGAGTAGCTGGATATTGGAAGGAGCTAATCCCTTTCATGAGAATAAATCACCCTTTGGGTGAGGTAATCATAGATGCAAGGTCAAATGAGCCAGTTGCTGTAGTAACGGCTCAGAGCCCTGACTTTATCTGTGACTGATGTATGTCATCTAGTTGTACTGTTCAGTCTGTCTTGTTTAGTGGGTGTGGGTTAGAGCAACAGTGATATTCTATATCTGTATGTATCAGTAAATATCTGTATCTGAAAAGCCTCCAACTTTTCCATGTATAGCTTTGTCCAGAGCTATTTGCTGAACATATTACCGTATTTTTCGCTCTATAGAACGCACCGGGCCATAGGACACACCTTTTTTTAGAGGGGGAGAACAAGAAAAAAAAATTCTTCCCCTCTCTGCTCAGCGCCCTTTCAGCAAAGCGGCAGGAGAAAGGGAGCCCCTTCCATTTCTCCTCCTGCTTGGCTGAAGGGGCGCTGCGCAGCTCTCCCTCTCTGCTGAAGCCAGGAGAGTCTGGCTATCCCTGAAGCCTGTGGAGCGCAGCATGAGTTCCCGCTGTGCTCCGCAGGCTTCGGGTTCCTTTTGCTCAAGCCAAGAGAGCAAGACTCTCCCGGTTTCAGCGAAAGGAACCCGAAGCCTGCGGAGCGCGAAGGGAGAGCTCCCTCAGCGCTTTGCTATTGCTGAAGCCAAGGAGCCTGCATTCACTCCATAGGACGCACACACATTTCCCTTTAATTTTTGGAGGAGAAAGAGTGCGTCCTATAGAGCGAAAAATACGGTACTTCTACAATAGTAAAAGATTTGAACCTTACTCTGTTTTTGTGTGGTGACTGGTACTGTGAACACTTCCACTGTGCGTGTATCTTATATCAAATTCCCAACAGAGCTGGTTGTTTTTAATGAAGAGGTTGTTGCTGCACTGTTCTTATTGTAATTATGTTTTTAACAAATCTCATGGCTGTCTGTGTGTGTGTGTGTGTGTTTTAATGGTTGGGATTTTTCTTTGCTTTTAGCTGTTCTTATTTTCTGTAAGTCACCTTGAGTCCCTGGGGAAAAGGTGGGCTATAAATTAATTATCATCAATATGATAATATGATCACCTTGAGTCCCTGTCAGGGAAAAAGGTGGGCTATAAATTAATTATCATCAATATGCAACCCTTATTTCAGTCTAAGGTTCAGCATTGTTACGGGGAAGTAATTCCCAATACTGTATTTCTATGGAAATGTACATAAGATTTCAGTGTTTATTCACAACAGTATGAAATATATCACTTTTCTTGCCATTTGACAGAGGCCGACTTGTTCAATGTTTGAGCCCAATGTTGTGGAACTCATTATCCTTCTTCTCTCCAAGAATTTCAGGAAGAGTTTGAGGTTATCTAGTAGCATATCAACAAATAAATAGCACATAAATACAAGCTGTGAATATTTTTTTACCTTTCCTTTATTACATACATCCCCAACACCAACACAAGTAAGCTGGAAGAAAG